>NC_073337.2:28427500-28727500 GCF_027580225.2 Misgurnus anguillicaudatus
TTTCCGATACTGATAGACAATTATTCAGAGTAATATCTTCCGATAACGAAGGCAATTATTCGGAGTAATATCTTCCAATACCGATAGACGATTATTCAGAGTAATATCTTCCGATACCGATAGCCGATTATTCCGAGTAATATCTTCAGATACCGATAGGCGATTATTCAGAGTAATATCTTCCGATACTGATAGACAATTATTCAGAGTAATATCTTCCGATACTGATAGACAATTATTCAGAGTTATATCTTCCGATAACGAAGGCAATTATTCAGAGTAATATCTTCCAATACCGATAGCCAATTATTCAGAGTAATATCTTCCGATACCGATAAACAATTATTCAGAGTTATATCTTCCGATAACGAAGGCAATTATTCGGAGTAATATCTTCCAATACTGATAGACAATTATTCAGAGTTATATCTTCCGATAACGAAGGCAATTATTCGGAGTAATATCTTCCAATACCGATAGCAGATTATTCAGAGTAATATCTTCAGATACCGATAGGCGATTATTCAGAGTAATATCTTCCGATAGCGAAGGCAATTATTCAGAGTAATATATTCCAATACCAATAGCCGATTGTTCAAACTGATATCTTCCGATACCGATAGGCGATTATTCAGAGTAATATCTTCAGATACCGATAGGCGATTATTCAGAGTAATATCTTCCGATAGCGAAGGCAATTATTCAGAGTAATATCTTCCAATACCAATAGCCGATTTTTCAGAGTGATATCTTCCGATACCGATAGCCGATTATTTAGAGTCATATCTTTCGATACTATTAGACAGTTATTTAGAGCAATACCATCTGATACAAATAGCAAATTATCCAGAATAATATTGACCGAAAACGGTTATTTTGAGTAATATCTTCCGATACTGATAGCCGATTATTCAGAGTAATATCTTCCGATACTATTAGACAGTAATTCAGAGCAATACCATCCGATACAAATAGCAAATTATCCAGAGTAATACAGACAGAAAACGATTATTTTGAGTAATATTGTCTGATGTCGAGAGCCAATTAACCAGAGTAATATCGTCCATTACCGGTTATTCATAGTAATATTATTCCGAGGAATATATATAGATACGATTATTTGCCACAATATCGTTTGATACCAATAGCCGATTATTCAGAGTAATGCCTTCCGATACCTATAGCCGATTATTCTGAGTAATATCTTCCGATACCAAAAGCCAATTATTCGGAGTAATATCTTCCGATACCGATAGCTGATTATTCAGAGTAATATCTTTTGATACTGTTAGACGATTATTCATAATAATATTGTTCTGTGACAATAGCCGATTATTCGTAGTAATAGCTTTCGGTGCGATTATTCATTGTGATATTGTTCTATGCTGAAAAGCGATATCCTGAGTAATATCTTCCAATACAATTATTCATAGTAATATCTTCCGATAGTGAAGGCAATTATTCATATAATATCTTCCAATACTGATAGCCGATTATTCAGAGTAATTTCTTCCGATACTGATAGCTGTTTATTCAGAGTAATATCTTCCGATACTATTAGACAGTTATTCAGAGAAATACCGTCCGATACAAATAGCAAATTATCCAGAGTAATATTGACTGAACCCGATTATTTAGAGTAATATTGTCAGATGCCGAGAGCCAATTAACCAGAGTAATATCGTCCATTACCGGTTATGGTCATATTAATATTATTCGGAGTAATATATTATGCTACGATTATTCAGCACAATACCGTTTGTAACCGATAGCTGAGTAATGTCTTCCTTTACCGATAGACGATTATTCTGAGTAATATCTTCCGATACCAATAGCCAATTATTCAGAGTAATATCTTTTGATACTGTTAGACAACTATTCATAGTAATATTGTTCGATAACAATAGCCAATTGTTCATAGTAATAGCTTCCAGTGCGGTTATTCATTATGATATTGTTCTATGCTGAAAGCCGATATCCTGAGTGATATCTTCCGATACGATTATTCATAGTAATATCTTCCGATAGTGAAGGCAATTATTCAGATAATATCTTCAATACCGATAGCCAATTATTCAGAGTAATATCTTCCGATACCGATAGCCGATTATTCCGAACAATGCCTTCCGATAGCTGATAATTCTAAGTAATATCTTTCGATACCGATAGTTGATTATTCAGAGTAATATCTTTTGATACTGTTAGACGATTATTCAGCGTAATGTTGTTCGATATCAATAGCCGATTATTCATAGTGGTAGCTTTCGATGCGATTATTCATCTTGATATTGTTCTATACTGAAAGACGATATTTGTGATAATATCTCCAATACTTATAGAAAATTATTCAGTGTAATATCTTCCGGTACGATTATTCAGCATAATATTGTCCGTTATGGATAGCCGATTATTCAGAGTAATATCTTCTGGAACCGATAACCGATTATTCAGACTAATATTTTCTAAGATAGCATTTGGATCCGCAAAACAAATTTTGGAGTGGTCTAGAGCAATCTCAGACCATCTCGTACAGGTAGTCTCGGGTTCGGTACCCTGGAGTGCTCCCAGATCCATATGACAGTGTTCACATGACCAAAAAACCCCATCTCCATAGGCAGATTACTAATATCAACTCTCTGTCTCTCTCTCTAGTATATTGTCTCTGCAGTAAATTGTGACAGCCTATTCAGCTTTGTCATTTGTTTATGTTCCTCCAAGGAACAAAACTGTCAGTATCTTTTATTTTCATCTCTCAGGCATCTTCACCTTTATCATCTCTGTGCAAGAGATGTCTGAGAGATATATTTGGTTTCCCGTAGTCCCTGACAGTGCAAACCTTGTTAAGATTTGAACCAATTTAAGTGATTCATGATGGTTTAGAAAACATTTGAATCTAGATATTGTAAAATATATTTCTAATAGATAAATATGATATCATTATTTTACCATATCTATACGGACACACCTATAGCGTTTCTAATAATGTCTTATAACATAATGTCTGTTTTTTTTCCAACAGTACTTCTCATGTCTGCTTCTGATCTTTCTTATTGAGCTGGTGGCTGGTGTCCTGGCTTATGTATATTACCAGAAGCTGAGTGATGCACACAGACACACTTTTATTAAAAGTAACTAAGTTGAATGTATAAATTTCATTATTTATTACATGCATTGGAACCCTTGGACTTGGTGTTGCAAGCGCCATGCTCTCGCAGCAAACTCCAGATTTGTTTTATGATGTATGGAGTTGTAGTACAGATGAGGCATTTGATGTACGAGACACCGCTTTCAATTTTTCTTTTTGATGATTTCTGTCTTTTTCTTCTTCATTTCTTCATCACAGCTGAGTGAAGAGCTGAAGCAGCATCTTAGCAAAACGATGACGCAGAACTACGCTCAGCCCGGCAAAGAGAGCATCACTCAATCCGTGGACAGACTACAGCAAGATGTAAGAAGCTCAGATCCCATCATGCACCTTTCATTTATATTTCTTCGACTTTTGCATTCGTAAAACATAATTTGGTTAGAGCAGAGGCACAGGGGTATCATGATACACTGAAAGTATTATAATTATATATATATAATTGGTTTTGAATGATTATATTTAAAGAGTTGAGATGCAAAGTCACTAAACGCCACCTCTGTACATGAGATAATGATATTAACCGAATGCTTTCGGCATACGTTTATCAAATACTTTCGGTTCACTTAATCATGGCTACAAGCTTCAAAAATACTGTTTTGTTGACACAATCCATTAAAAGCCACAAAGTCCTTAAGTGCAAAAGAAACGCATTAAATGAACGACGGCGCATGTACATCAGATTTTAAAGGTGCATTGTGTAAATTTTAGCAGCATCTAGTGGTGAGGTTGTGAATTGCAACCAACGGCTCAGTCCACTGCTCACCCATCGCTTTTGAAACGCATAGAGAAGCTACGATACCCACCACCAGAAAATGTCATCATCGGAGACAACTTAGTAAAAAACGTTTGTCCGTTAAGGGCTTCTGTAGAAACATGGCGGAACAAAATAGCGACTTCCACGTAAGGGGACCCTCAGTGTATGTAGATAAAAACGTCTCATTCTAAGGTAATAAAAACAGTTCATTATAAAAAGGTCTTTATACACCCCTGATAATATAGTTTTGTATATTAATTTATATTAATTTGCATTTCTGTCAAGAGATCCTTTTAAAAATTACACACTGCACCTTTAATTGTGGAGCTGCAGTTTTCTCCTTCATCAGCTGTATCTCCTTCATCTTCACCATGTAGTTCAAATGCTGTGGGAGCAACAACTCTTCTGATTGGACGCACAGCGTGTACATCATGTCCGTGCAGGCTCAGTCAAGGTTGGTTCCTGACAGCTGCTGCAAGACCATAACCCCTCAGTGTGGAAAGAGGGACCACCCGTCCAACATCTACAAAGTGGAGGTGTGTCTGACCCTGATTACCTCGCATTAATCTCCACGCATGAATAATGCAACATCAAGTCCCTGCTTCATTTGCGTGACAAACACACTAACCTTAATGGGCATTTCACACGATACACGGCAAGCGATAAAATCGTTGCATGCCTAAAGCTTTTCTCGTGTAGTGGAAACGTTTTGTGCAGCATTTAGAGCTCTGTCCATGAAGGGGCAAATTTTGAGGTGCACGAGCAAGGCTCCGCTTCACCTCTGTAATGCTACGTAAACACCAAACACGGGGCATCGCGTTACTCGCTCTAGATTACTCGCGGGATTTAACTTTGTGCCATGCTAATTTTTCGCTTGAGTTGAATATTTTCAACTTGGGTGAAGACGCTTTTGAGGCAAATAGCGTTGTTTTCGCTGCAAACACGCAGCCAATATCGCGTCATTCACATAGCCCCACATGAGCACGCGTCTTATTGCGTCTTTGCATTGACTCTGTATGTAATCCACTCACGCAAATTGTTGAACTCGCATCTGGTGTGAACCCACAGTAAACGCCGCCATTTTGACGCTTTCAGCATGTCTCCTATTGAAAATGAACTAGACACTGGCGGCTGCCGCGTACCATGTGAATCGCCCATAATACACCAAAGGGACTCTGGGAATGCTATGAGGTCATTGTAAGAGGTTTAAGCAAAGCTGTTGTGTGCTTGGATGTTTCCTCATTGTCTGTGGGAAATCATATCGTGTTTAATGTGTCCCTTGGTAGCGTTTGGACTAAAGAGGAAAACCACAGCTGTGAGTGAGGCAGGTGCAACTGGTAACATATATATGGGCTTGTGAAGTATGATAGTGATTTTACCGGCCTCTTGAGAGCCATTAACATATTACATACATGCTATGTTGTGGTAGTATCTCATAAATTACATAACAGTACAAAAATCACCAAGAGAGCTGAAATATGCACAATGGAAAATAACTACATGTACATGGTGTTTTATTAAATGGTTTTAATGCGATGGTCTCTTTCAGGGTGGGTGTATCACTAAACTGGAACAGTTTCTGGCTGATCATTTGCTCATCATTGGAGCTGTGGGAATAGGTGTGGCCTGTTTGCAGGTAAGCCCCTCCCTCTCCTAGAGCTCCTCCTCCTCTTCCTCAGGCAGACTGCATTTTTATAGACATAGTTCAACCAAAAATGAAAGCGAAAGTGCTTTTTTATTGTATTCTCCTTATGCACCACTCGAAAACAACGTTTTCTGATGGTTTTCGCAGTAATATCTCACAAATACAATATTCAATTCAATTTTATTTATATAGCACTTTTCACAATTGGTTATTGTTTCAAAGCAGCTTTACATAAATAAAAGCAAGGGAAAACACAGAAAAATTGACAGACAACATAAATATACAGCGGCTACACTGCAAAATATTGTTTTCGGGAGAAAATTTTTTGGTATTTTTGTCTTGTTTTCAGTGAAAGTGTCTAGTAAATCTTAAATTAAGATGATGAGTAAAACAACCCAAGAAAATAAGTTTAGTTTTTAGACCAACACTAACTTCAAGAAAAAAATGTAAGAAAAATTTGCTTACCCCATTGGCCGATTTTTGTTGCTTGTTTTATGCACAACATCACTTGAATTTGTTTTTTTTGTCTAGAGACTGGACTTGTTTTCTTGGGTCGTTTTGCTCATCAAGAAAAAGCATCTTAATTTAAGAATTATTAGATATTTTGCTGAAAACAAGACAAAAATGCTAAGAATTTTTTTCTTGAAAATAGTTTTTTGCAGTTTATGATAAATTTTACAAGCGAGCGTATAAATAATGTAATGTATAGAAGAGGGTGCTAACTTAAGCCAATGTCGGGGTTGAAAGCCCCTCTGGGGGGGGGGCCTCCCGATTTTTTGAGCCTAGGGGGGAGAAAAGTCCTAGGAGGGAAAAAAAACATTGGGAGATTCACAATTTTTTAAGCCTAGGAGGGAAAAGTCCTAGGAGGGAAAAAACCTTAGTCCTAGGAGGGGAAAAAAGGTTTTTTTCCCCCTCCTAGGACTTTTTTCCCATATGCCATATTTATATATATGGGATGTAAACGGATAAGATATAATAGGCCTATTCGTTTTAAATTACAGAATAAATGTATGCCTTGATGTTTGTGCATTGAGCAAAGCTCATAAAAAATGAACAACGGATCACGGAGGTCTATCTGATTTAGTTCAATAGCATGAAAGCCCTACAAAAATAGCTGATGCGATGACCTGCAGGCAATCGTTTAATGGACTCTGTTTTGCATTCAACCGGTAATGCACACAACAGGCACGTTGGATAGAAATAGGTGGAGACAGCACGCAGGTCTGAGGAATAAAGATGAGAGCGAACAAGATAAAGAGCTTTTAGCCGATCTCACCGTGGGGTGCATCGAGGTTTATCGATCTGTTTCCTTTGAATAAACTCTGTGTATAAACAACACCGAAATGTGACCTTTAAATTGATCATTTTTCTGAGCTGGAACTGATACTTTAAAATGGCTTTATAATTTATAGATATTATTTCTCCCAGAGGTTTACTTTCTCGTGTTGCCAGATATTCCATTAAAAACAGCAAAGAAGAATTCAGTGATGGCTTGGTTTTTAAAAACGTGCACAGAAAAAGCTTAAGTTGAAGGAGTTCAAACCGAATGAGCACACTCAAAAGCAGACGATGAACACAATGTTCGTCCTGAAACAATGTTCCCAACATCAAGGTCTCTGGATGCTGGTCATGTGATTGTTTCACCCTGGAAACATGATGCTCTGGAGTGATTAGGTGACTAAAAATAAGTCCTGTGTTGACTTACTATAATGATTTTACAGTAAAAAGCCTCAAAGTGGCCTGAAACGGCTCTCCAGAGGCAGCGCTAATGAAATTTATCCTCTTCAATGATCTTTCATCATGACTCTCATTATCTACAGGGTTCATAAATAACACAACATTTCCTTATCTGTGTACATTGTGTCTCTTATTATTTGTTCATTTGTTTTATATGTCTGTGCTTCTCTTTTTCTCAGATTGAAAATGTTTACTAATGTTTTGTTTTCAGGGATTTGTCTCAAATGACAGTATGTTTCCTTGTTTATTTCTGCTTGTGTCCGTGTGTTGTTTGTGTGTGTGTAGCTAGTGGGTGCAGTTGTGACTGCCTGCTTTATTTATCTGCTTTATAAAGAAGACGAAGAAGACTACTCTGACGTTTGATTGGCTAATGCCAATTTTTGACTCCCGAACAGCTATCTGAGGACCAGGTTGGCTGTTAGCGCTTGTACTCGTGTCTGTGGACGTGTGCATGCTGTTGTGCAATGAATGGTCATCCCATGTCCACTTTTGCTTGAATGCTCATTGACTGTTCGCTGAACACTGCATGGCATAAGGATACAAATTCACTGCTCACAGCTAATGCCATTACTATCAAAGTGTTTTATTATGTTAACAATAATGTAATGTTAAGACCAAAATCCATTTCATAATAGAGTCATTCAGTACAAAATCAGTACCTCTTTTCTTAGGGGATACGATTTCAACCCGTATGCGGAAATGTTTTAGCTGTTCGTTTACATGAAAACGGCATTTTGATGGATTTCAAAGTGCAAGTTTTTGATAACAGCGCCTTCTCGTTTCTGTGTAAACTGCCTGTGTAACAGTGAATCTGTGATAACAATCTCTATAAGTCTTGGATGTGTGACTATAACCAAAATTTCACACCATACACGAGTTCAACGATTTGCGCGAGTTGATTACAAATACAAATACAAAGTCAATGCAAAGACGCAATCAGATGCATCCTCGCACGGGGTGATGCGAATGACGCAATATGGGCGGCGCATTTGCTGCGAAAACACGCGCTATTCGCCTCAAACGCGTCTTCGCCCAAGTTGAAAATATTCAACTCGAGCGAAAAATTCGCATGACACGAAGTTAAATCCCGCGAGTAATCTAGAGGGAGTAACGCGATATCCCGCGTTTGGTGTGTACGTAGCATTAGGGGCCGTGTTTGTGCTGCTTAAGATAATGAGTTTATTTGCGCTCCTTCAACAAAGTTTACAAAATTTTGTCGCTTAGTCCAGGGTAACTTGTATTAATAAACGTACATCATCGTCCGTCTAAACAAAACTGCTTGATGCTTTCACCGTCTTCATTGTTTGTAATTATTACTCAAATGTGCACAGCCTTGTAGTGTTTTTTTACAAAGTAACGTCGCCATCTACTGGCCTGGTAAACATAATACAGCGAATTTAGTCATCTTTGTGGATCCGTGTAAAAGTTGTCGTGTGTACATTAAATTATTCACAAACGCAAAGGAAAAACTTTTTTTGTTGTTTACATGCACAGAATAAGCAGATAACTATCAAAAATCTGCTTATTATAAAAACTGTTTTCATGCGTTTATATGCAAATCAATAAACCGGCTATGCAGACAACTTCGTTTACATGGGACTTATAGATTTGTCAGGTTTCTCGCAGGTAGTGACCTCAGGTAGTGAGAAAGCCGGTTAAGGTGTTTACATGCCAAGCGAAATCGGGGTAATGAGCAAAAAACTACCTGTGCCGATCGGTTTTTGCTTACGCCATTTATGGGCTTTCCCCGATTTAAGAAAACCGTTTTACGCGTTTATATGACCCCACGTGTTATCAGTTTATTAAGCATAATCGCCATAAGACTGAGTGCGTTTACATGCACATTGTCAACATAGCCTTAGAAACAGCTTTTACCTGATATAACCTGCAGTCTATTGTGGGACCTGAATGCGTCAGATCAGATTTTATTTTCCTCTATGGACGCAACAGAGACTGGAAGACATTTGGTGCCTTACGTGCATGATAATAATTAATCCTAGAAAACTCATAAAAACGTTTTTGAATAGGTAACCCCACATTACCAAATCTTCATGTTTTTATAAACACATATTGCAATATGAACTTAGTTATTTTAATGCATTGCTCAATCGTCTGAGTAGTTTGATTTGTGGTTTGGGTTTGGAAGGGCGGTCTCTTTCGGTTACCCTCGCCCATATAAATATTGAACCCTAAGAAACAACCACACAGTGACATTATAACTCTCATCATGTGTCTAAACCTCATAAGCCAAACATCTTGATGTTCATCACACTGCTAAATACAGATTAACCTATTTAAATATTTATGGTTTTTCCCATAAAAGTCTGTGTGTTATTATTAGGCGAAGGAAATACTTGAGTTGAACTTGCTGTGGTTTATTTATGTGTCTGTGGGTGGGATGAGACTCCATGATTTTTGTGGAAATGATCGCCCACTGAGTGCAGAAAGTTTGTTTCGGAAAGATATGGATTCTAGATGTTTATAAAAGAAACACCCTTTATACTTTATTTTTAGTTTACTTTTTGCATGATCTGGATTACATACAAGTATCCTATTTTTTGGCACAAACTTTACAAAACAAATGCACCACAGTCTCCCACAACTTATTCAAAGTGCATTTAAAAGTGAAACACATCAATCTGCAAATATTATGTTTACGCTTACATTTATCTGTTCATTATGGGAGCTAGTATTAGTCCAACTATTATAAACACAATGTGTACGTACACGCTTGATATTTGACTCAATTACAACAACGACAGGGTGACGCGATCTTATTCTTTTCAATGGAACCTTGGCAACTTCTGGGGACATGGCGGCGGTGACCTTTGGTGACAGGAAGTGGGCGTGTCCAGCTATGCATCTTGAGAAAAGTTCAACTTTATGCAAACGATGAATGACTTTCAGGAGCGACTACCAAACGGTTACTCCTGTTTATAGTATATAAAAAAAAGAATTAGGAACGCTTACTAACGACCTCATTAAAAGAGACAGGAGACAAAATCATCAGTGTGCACGCAGCATCCCACCTCGGTTTCCATAGTAACCATACACTGCTTACCTCATCCCTTAAGCCTTCCATAAAGAGAGTTTCAACAACTAACCCAAAGCTTTATCTATGCTTTTGAAGGATATTTAAGGCTCAAAATATTGAAATTGTTGGAGCTCTTTTTATGCAACGTGTTGCTTGTCAAACCCTGCCTGAAGCCCAATAATGCATCTCATTACTTTACATCAATTATGTAATCTGGTATCGGATGAAGAGATGCTCGGCTAAACACATTGAAACTCGGCCAGCTCTTCTAGTCCTACACAATTTACTGACCAGGCTCCATCATTTTAATGTGTAGGATCCTTTGGTCGCATATTTATATGTATTTTTAATTTGTCTCTATGTGTGTGTCTGTGTGTGTTGCAGATATGCGGGATGGTGTTCACCTGTTGCCTTCACAGGCGAATTAAACTGGACCCATACTGACCGCTCGGCACTTACAGTGTATACGCTTTACCAACACTCAAACACAGCCGTACTACTGTGCTTTAATGCATGACAAAACACAAAGCTTTATCAAACCTAACATACAGTATGCTACTTTTTATTATTCCCAAAGGGATTGAGGAACAAGCCTGGTGTGCGTGTGGTTGGAAAATAACATTTCACTATGGCCTTCTTATAAAGTTACCTCCTGTAGTTAATTAGATATTAAGGAGGCTTTTAGAAAAAAAACATGTATTTTTAAATGCAGTTATTTTTTTATACAGTGTAAAGTATAATATATATTCACTTAATGTTTTTTGTTTATTTTTTATAACCATTTATGTGCTTTGATTTGATTATATTAAAATATGTTTAATGTGCTGCTATCTCAGACAGGCATGTAATGTGAACCTGCTTATGGGCACAAAAAATACACTGGACAAAATGCTTTGTAATGCAAATCATCATATTTTTCTTAACAGGTACATAAATGAGTAGCATGACATTTGTAGAAAACTATATATACTACAAAGGTCACTTGTTATAAGCTTCACAATTTAATCTCACAACTGACATTGATCTAATAATATGGGCCACGGTCCATGAGAAAATAATCACAGTCTTTTACCGTAGTAACTTTCTTTAGCGGTATTTAGCTCTCATAATAAATAGATACTGCATAAGCTTACTTTATATTTGCTTTCATGTCAGTCAGAAAGGCCAAAATCACATCTTTAAACATTGATAGGAAAATAACTACCGGCATGAATAAATGCAGTTTTGTACACTTACAGATGAAATAATTTAATGGGCACATCACGTAATGTTTGCTTGTCTGAGCACCATTGCATAGCTGTAAATCGTAGCAACTATTATATTTTAATGCCATTTGAGGATAAAAATGCTTTAAACAGTACTAATAACTGTTTGTTAACCAATTTCCAGAATATTTATAAAAACATTTCTGCGCATATAAACTCAGCAAAACTGGAAGAAAGTCAATAGATATTATGCATTTTCCACGAATTGTTATATAACTGCATTGTATGCTGATTTTATTTGAATTCTGTTACATATAGACTGAATGTGTATGTATGTTATAATGTTACATTATCATTTGCTCTGATAACAAGACTTAATGAAAGCCTTGCCTTAGGATTGTTGCATTATTTAAAAGGCTGTTGCATTCTTATTGATTAATATTTAATAAACTTGAAATGTGATGTGACGTAAGCTTGTTCATTGAATGTAATAAAACACTTTAGCCAGTAGATGGAGACAAACACAAACCGATAACCTTATTTGTTGGACAAGAACTTGTATCTGTTTTGTAAACCATGTGTGCTTACATCCTCATGTGTTTTCTCTTTAACAAAGGGGGAAAAGAAAATAAAACATTTACAGCCGTTCATATCCTGATAATAACTTTCATATCCGGATAATATCCCAATCCAGATTGTCTTTGCATTTGGCAACATAAATTTGTCTGTTTTCTATCTCTGTCAGATAGAAATTGGATCCGTATTGCTTTTTCCCACATTACAGACAAATCTGTGGGAGTTAATTTCCTGGTGTCCTTTTGCAAAGATGGAAGGTGCAGCACAAACGTGCTTTTATATAGATTTGTGTACATTAGGATTGAAATATGAGTTCTGAGTAATATTAATGTTGTATAAGGCTTTATAATCTTGTGATGACTTGGCAGAAGTGTATAATGACAATGTCCTGGCACTTATCATGTGTATCTTTTTTTGTAAGTGATAATTTATCTTAATGTGGAGTGAAGAGTGATGCATTTTATTCAGTCATTCATTGTGGTCTGAGCAATCCGATTGAAATTCATCTATGATTGATTGAATACATCGTAAGTGCAGTTATCCTTGCCATTTTGTTTCACAGACAGCTACAGTATCTTGAATTGCAAAAAAATAAAAAAATTGCCTGTTGTAAATGATGCCAAACTTCACCCTCCCTGTGTTGTTTATGTCACTGCATGCATGACCCGAGGTCCCGAGCCAAACATCTGAACGAGCTTTTCTAAGCCCACCCTAACCCTGCTGAACATCACCAACAAGTAACAGTGAATAAAAGACAGCTGGTGATACATGATGCTCATGACACACATCCTGTACTTGCATCTTCACTTATCCGTCTATCTGTCTTCTCTGTCTGTCTACTCTCTCTGTCTGTCTGTCCGTCCATCTATCCATGTCTGTCTGACTGTCTTCTCTATATGTCTACTGTCTTCTCTATGTCTTTTTTTGTCTGTCTGTCTGTCTGTTTGTCTACTAACTCTTATCTGTCTGTCTGTCTCCTCTGTCTGTCTACTCTGTCTGTCTACTCTGTCTACTTTATCTGTCTGTCTCTCTGTATGTCTACTCTATCTGTTGGTCTGTCTACTCTATCTGTCTACTCTATCTGTCTGTCTGTTTCCTCTATCTATCAGTTTGTCTGTCTACTATATCTGTCTGTATGTCTACTTTGTCTGTCTGGCTGTCTACTATATCTGTCTGTCTGTCTGTCTACTCTATCTGTCTGTCTGTCTGTGTACTAAATATGTCTACTCTATATGTCTGTCTATTTCCTCTATCTATCTATCTGTCTGTCTGCCTGCCTGTCTGTCTATCTGTCTGTCTGTCTGTCTGTTTCCTCTATCTATCTATCTGTCTGTCTGTCTGTGTCTGTCTGTCTGTCCGTCTGTCCGTCCGTCCGTCCGTCCGTCTGTCTGTCTGTCTGTCTGTCTGTCTGTCTGTCTGTCTGTCTGTCTGTCTGTCTGTCTGTCCGTCCGTCCGTCTGTCTGTCTGTCTGTCTGTCTGTCTGTCTGTCTGCCTGCCTGTCTGTCTGTCTGTCTGTCAATCTGTCCGTCTGTCCGTCACTCTATCCATCTATCTATTTATCTATCTATCTGTCTGTCTGTCTGTCTGTCTGTCTGTCTGTCTGTCCGTCCGTCTTTCTGTCTGTCTGTCTGTCTGTCTGTCTGTCTGTTTCCTCTATCTATCTATCTATCTGTCTGTCTGTCTGTCTGTCTGTCTGTCTGTCTACTTTATCTGTCTACTCTATCTGTCTGTCTGTCTGTCTCCTCTGTTTGTCTACTCTGTCTGTCTGTCTACTCTATCTGTCTGTCTACTTTGTCTGTCTGTCTACTCTGTTTGTCTACTCTATCTGTCTGTCTCTGTCTAGTCTATCTATCTATCTGTTTATCTGTCTGTCTGTCTGTCTGTCTGTCTGTCTGCCTGTCTGTCTGTCTGTCTGTCTGTCCGTCCGTCTTTCTGTCTGTCTGTCTGTATGTTTCCTCTATCTGTCTGTCTGTCTGTCTGTCTGTCTGTCTGTCTGTCTGTCTGTCTGTCTGTCTGTCTGTCTACTTTATCTGTCTACTCTATCTGTCTGTCTGTCTGTCTGTCTCCTCTGTCTGTCTACTCTGTCTGTCTGTCTACTCTATCTGTCTGTCTACTTTGTCTGTCTGTCTACTCTGTTTGTCTACTCTATCTGTCTGTCTCTGTCTAGTCTATCTATCTATCTGTTTATCTATCTGTCTGTCTGTCTGTCTGTCTGTCTGTCTGTCTGTCTGTCTGTCTACTTTATCTGTCTACTCTATCTGTCTGTCTGTCTGTCTGTCTCCTCTGTTTGTCCACTCTGTCTGTCTGTCTACTCTATCTGTCTGTCTACTTTGTCTGTCTGTCTACTCTGTTTGTCTACTCTATCTGTCTGTCTCTGTCTAGTCTATCTATCTATCTGTTTATCTGTCTGTCTGTCTGTCTGTCTGTCTGTCTGCCTGTCTGTCTGTCTGTCTGTCTGTCCGTCCGTCTTTCTGTCTGTCTGTCTGTATGTTTCCTCTATCTATCTGTCTGTCTGTCTGTCTGTCTGTCTGTCTGTCTGTCTGTCTAAATGTCTGTCTACTCTATCTGTCTGTGTACTCTGTCTACTCTATCTGTCTCTCTGTCTACTCTATCTGTCTACTCTATCTGTCTACTCTGTCTGTCTGTCTACTCTATCTGTCTGTCTACTTTGTCTGTCTGTCTACTCTGTTTGTCTACTCTATCTGTCTGTCTCTGTCTAGTCTATCTATCTATCTGTTTATCTATCTGTCTGTCTGTCTGTCTGTCTGTCTGTCTGTCTGTCTGTCTGTCTGTCTGTCTACTTTATCTGTCTACTCTATCTGTCTGTCTGTCTGTCTGTCTCCTCTGTTTGTCCACTCTGTCTGTCTGTCTACTCTATCTGTCTGTCTACTTTGTCTGTCTGTCTACTCTGTTTGTCTACTCTATCTGTCTGTCTCTGTCTAGTCTATCTATCTATCTGTTTATCTGTCTGTCTGTCTGTCTGTCTACTATATCTGTCTTCTCTGTCTGTCTACTCTATCTGTGTACTCTGTCTGTCTGCTCTATCTGTCTGTCTGTTTGTCTACTATATCTGTCTACTCTATATGTCTGTCTATTTCCTCTATCTATCTGTCAACTCTGTCTACTCTGTCTGTCTGTATGTATACTATGTCTGTCTACTATATCTGTCTACTCTATATGTCTGTCTATTTCCTCTGTCTGTCTGTCTGTCTGTCTACTCTATCTGTCTGCCTGTCTATCTGTCTGTCTGTTTCCTCTATCTATCTATCTGTCTGTCTACTTAATCTGTCTATCTGTTTATCTGTCTGTCTGTCTGTCTACTCTGTCTGTCTGTCTACTTTATCTGTCTGTCTGTCTATCTCTCTGTCTAGTCTATCTGTCTGTCTGGCTACTATATCTGTCTATCTGTTTATCTGTCTGTCTGTCTACTCTGTCTGTTTACTCTATCTATCTGTCTGTCTGTCTACTATATCTGTCTACTCTATATGTCTGTCTATTTCCTCTATCTATCTGTCTACTCTGTCTGTCTGTCTGCCTGTCTGTCTACTATGTCTCTCTACTATATCTGTCTACTCTATATGTCTGTCTATTGGTCTGTACTCTATCTGTCTGTCTACTCTGTCTGTCTGTTTCCTCTATCTATCTGTTTGTCTGTCTACTCTATCTGTCTGTCCGTTTCCTCTATCTATCTGTCTGTCTACTCTGTCTGTCTGTTTCCTCTGTCTATCTGTCTGTCTGTTTGCTTACTCTATCTGTCTGTCTACTCTATCTGTTTGTCTATTGATCTATCGATCGATCTATCTATCTATCGAATCTAAAACTAATCCTACATGACTTTTTCATCTGCATTGTCCTCTTCAATATGCTGGAGTGTGATCAAAGCTTTGGTAAAATAAGTGTTTAGGCAATAAATCTGTAAGTGTCAGCAGGACCGGGGCTGTCACACAAGCAAAAAACGCAGAGTGTGTTCCTGTCAGCATGCAGACATGTGTCAAAACCAAAGCAATCGCAGTAAGAGATGAATGGTGCCAGATGTTGCTTCTTGGATCAGAGCCTGGAAAGATGGTCACCAGACGTCCAGCGAGAAGACCTTTCAATCAGATAAAGGAGTGTATGTTATACATCTGTCGGTGCTTTAATTGACTAAATGAATTAAATAAAGTCATGTTTGTCATTGTCATTGAGAAGCAATTATCTTGTTTTAAGCAACTGAGTGTGTTTTGTTACAATTGTTAAGAGACCACTTCTTTCCAGTCTTACAATTTGATGTTTTTAGCTCTTACATAATGCTTATTGCACAAAAGATTTTCTAATGTGCCTCAATCACAAACAGAATCTTGACAGATTTTTTTTGTGTTTGATCAACAAATGCATTTGTTTTTATATTAAAATATTTATAGGTTTTTCAATTGCTCTGAAGTTTTCCATCAACTTTTTACGAAACACACAAAACCCATTAAAAGTGTTTGAATAGATAACTTCACATTACCAAATCTTAGACACACAATCCAATTAATTAAACTTAGTTATTTTAATGCATTGCTCCG
Organism: Misgurnus anguillicaudatus; assembly: GCF_027580225.2. Lineage (NCBI taxonomy): Eukaryota > Metazoa > Chordata > Actinopteri > Cypriniformes > Cobitidae > Misgurnus > Misgurnus anguillicaudatus. The sequence goes on from NC_073337.2 coordinate 28,444,144, forward strand.
TTGGGTTTGGAAGTTGTTTGTCAACAGGAAATTTAGTTAAAGTCAATAAATGAGGACACTTTCTCAGTAACGCAAAGTTGTCCATCATATAATTTATATTTTTTGTTAAATCCACAAATACGTGATATTGACAGTTTTACTTTGGGTGGGCGGGTCAACGTGCAGGGCAGCGTGTCGCTTAGCAACAGGCAACCAATAAACTACCTGCCTGATTAAATATTCATTAGCGGCGTGCAGGTGCGTGAACTTTCACGTGCTGTTTATTTTACCCGACTGAGGAAAACTTGAAAATGTGAAAAGAATGACGGTAAAGTTTTTAGAAGTTACACAAGTTAAAGCAATATTATGTTCAGAGAATCGTGTACAATTTAAAAAGAACCAATATGACACGCGACATTTTTTGTACTTGTGTACTCGCGTGATGCGCTTGTCAAATTAATGTTAGCTTCGTTAGACCATTTACAAACATGCTGTGTAAAAGCGCAAAACCTGACTATTCAGTATTTAATACCATGGTAAAGTATGTGTAATGACAGATAATAAAGTTTAATTTCGAGTAAAATCCACAAAGATGTAATTTTGAAGATGTGATAGCACTGAATAAGATGTGGATGAAAGCACATTTAATGATAAGTTACTTAAAATGTATTGTTTAAAACCAAAATTGTTTATTTTGTCAGATTGTTGTTTTGCTGTGTATATGAGAGAGGCTGTGGACACGTGCGCGCACTACTCGCTGTTAATAATCTGATGTTATGCTGGGTAAGTTACTCAAAAAAATTATTAATTACTATATTAACTAATTACATCTTCAATCATGTAATTCGATTATTGTACAAATAACTCTCTCCAAAACCTGTTTAATTATTACTTATTATTAATTTCGTTTAAAAGCCTATTTAGTAACAAAGATAGGCTTGAAATGGCTTGGATAAATCATTTAAAAGTACATCAGTTAGTCTGGTCACACTTTTTATTGTCCAATTCTCACTGTTAACTTACTATTACTACGTTTACCTCAATATACTAATTACTGCTTATAATTACTTAGTAAAAAATAATAGTAAAGTTGTTAAGTTTAAGTATTGGTAGGAATATAGGATTAAGGATGTAGAATAAGGTTTTGGAGAATCAGATCAGGCATTTATTTGTGCTTTTTAAGTATTATTAAACAGCAATATCCCAGTAATATTAATGCTAATATAACCAACAAGTCAATAGTGAGAATTGGAAACAACACAAGAGGGTTACCATTATTCTTAATAACTCACCAAAGTATTTAAAGTGAGAAGGATACATAAAAAACATGCATTTTAACCGTAGACTTCAAGTTTTGACCTTAATTCCACTATTGTATTATATATATAATTGATCTACAGTACATACACAGTATTTAGTTCAATTACATAAGAAGTAACTACATTACATGGAAAAATAAGAATAATCTAGCCTTATCTCACAAGAAATCGTACATATTTTACGAGTTGGCTAATTCATATCAATTCAGATGAAGTTAATCGTGCAAAAGCGTACAACGAAACGAAACCCCTAACCCCGCACCCAACCCCAACGTCACAGGGGTCAAGGCAAATCGTGACAAAACTTACGAATGTGGTCGCATGAATTAATACGAATTAGCCAACTTGTAAAATATGTACAAATTCTCATGAGATAGCGTTGAATAATTCCTAAATAACATTAAATAATTGCGTAGTAACTAGTTACATCCAACACTGGTTATGCTTTGTATTATATCTGTAAGGACATTTTGTGTCAGCATTTATTATGTCTTTGACACTAGATTACATGTTTTCTGACGACATTTCTGAGCAAAGCCAAGGGCCTTTTTTATCTTCAAAAAGGCCACCAAATGAATCATTTGAACTTGAAAAGCCGTTTTGTTTTTTATTCAACCACACATGCACATATGCTGTTTATTCTCTTAAGGATCTTTGGTAACAAAATGATTTACATCAGCAACAGTTTGGTGGATTTTTTCACAGCAAAAAAATGTTTTTCCATTTTCATAATGTTCCCAGTAACCAGATGGCGGTTGTTTATTACCTGGCTTTTATCGTAAGTGGAAAAAATGATCCTAAAATCAAGTTGACAAACAAACATGGCGTGATATAGCTCATAAACAAAGACACAGAAATGAATATGTGAAGGGTAACATCACAAACAACAGCGGAAGCGTTTTTATATTTGATCAAGTGTTATAATGAGATCATTCAAACATATCAAACTTGTGTACTCCTTTATGTCAAACAATAAACAACAAGACTGAACGAAAAGTGTTATTTACATGAACATTTCACCGTTTACAGAGCAAAAGTGAGTCTGTTTGTAGGGTAATGCTTTATTAATCATTTATTTTATTAATGTAAATGGTACATTATGTAATTTTTAAGTAAATATTCATTTTCCAAAGATTGTTTAGTAATGCATCCCATTTTTGGATGGAACAACCAACAAATGGCCGCCATATTTGTTTTGGGGTATTAAGCAGGATAGGCTATTTAACATAAAAATGACACACCTAATCTATAAGATATTGAAATGGTGGTTTATGAGATTAGGATGTCTGGCACCCGAGAATATTTGACATCATCATAACCCAACGTTCGTATCTGAGTTATTTACAGCTCCATGGAGCATTACGTAACATTTCTGTTCAGTCTGTTTAGCAGGAGCATTTTGAAAATCAAAAAAGGATGGGATACTTGGAGTGTCACTGGGGACAGAAAGTACAGAAAGTCAAATTTAGTTTATTAAGCTAATATTAAAGACAGACCGTGTATCTAAATATACTAACATGTTTAGTTTGTTAGGTAGTTATGCGCCTTATTGTTTGCACTTGTGCATGGTATTGTAATGTAGTGTGTGTGTCGACCATCTGTGCTTGCACAAAGGTCAATGCAAGTATACTTTCAAATCTTGATTGTATGCATATGGTATTTTATGTGTAACTGGAATATAATTTGGGTTTGTCTCAGATTGTTTGGTGACAGATAGAGGTGAACCTTCCCTCGATACATCTTCTGTCTGGAAACAGTGCTGGACTTTTGTTGGCGTCTCGGTGTAACAGCAGAAGAGTGTGTGTTGGTTTGTTTGTGTGCATATAAAACTTTGGCTGACTCATGACTTCGCATACCGTTACAGATCTTTTTCCCCGCACCGCAGCCATGCCGAGCATAGCAAGACCCTCAGACCGTCTCGCTCACACATGCCTCGCATTACGACTGGCGTCTTCACCGTTCGCAGCGAGCGTGGCTCTGGGCCTGCGTGGTGGTCGTATGGGGTCTGAATTATTCACTTCTTGGAAAGTCTCCCTACTGACAGTGTGAGATCTAGTGGTTGCGGCCACAAGTTAAACAACAAAATGGCTGATGAAGTGATGGTCCAGGTAGTTGTAATTCCCTCAGTGTCAAGCAGAGGGCAATGTCAGTCCAAATTCTTCAGGTTAACTCTTAAGCAAATGTGTGCTGACGCTATTTCACATATTATTTTGGGAGTTGGTTAATCTTTCTAAAGTTTATTTTAAGAGATCTATTTATGTTTGTTACCAAGTGATGAGTTCATTCTTCAAGCTGTTCAGTAAGATTATTTATTGGTAGCATAAAATTGAACCCGACCCGTGCCCACGCAAGTGCTAAAGTCTTTTAAATTCCCAAAGTTGCTAAACGCTTCACCCCTGATTCGAGCCAGTATGATAAATAATTAGCGGTTAATAATTAAGCAGATTATGAGAGAGGAAAGAGATGGGAAAACAGATGCAGGGGGCTAGGTCGCATGGGCATTAAGACAAATCACCATGACGACAAGCCTTTAAGTGCGTAGATCCAAACGGCGCTTGCCAAGTTCCGCTCCGAAACATCTAAGTCACGAGCGTGCCTTCATTTGGACAACAGCATGCATCGAGTGAATGCATGCGGATAAAAACCGCAAGGACGTTGCAATTATTACTCGTGTGTCATTAACTAGATTTAAAGAAGTCGGTGTTGGTTTCACTAGACAGATCATCTGTTCTCACGTGCCGTGTTGTTGTTGTTGTTGAATAAGTTATGTATGGCCATATGTACAGCGTGTTAGGGGTCGACCTCAGTGGACAGCCATAACTGGATCATATTCAGAGTTTACTGATTCATCTGCAGTCCAAAACCACTCATTTATACTGGATGACGAGAAATCCCATATGGCCCGGTGCGGCCCGCTTTCGTAACCTCGCTGATCGAGTTTTAAGAGTCCTATGACTAAAATGTGCTTGGCACAACCATCTGACACATTCACGCCTCGCACCCATATTTTCCGCCCTAGAAGAAATGCAAACGGTCCTGTAATAAATCCTACAATTACACAATAGAAAATGCAGAATATGTAAACAGAAGACTTTTAATTGGAAACACATTCGCTCTTTCCACAGCCGAGCGATGGCGGCTTTCCGTAATGTCTATGCAGACTGTAAATGAGTAATTGCTTAGCTTCTTACAGCCTGTCTCCATTTTTTACAATCTTGACAGCTCACTAAGGAGAGAGATAGGCTGAACGTTGCTCAGACGGGGTCCACGGTGACCCCTCTCGCAGGCGCAACCCTCAGGGATGCCGAGTGAAGCCTTATTATTTTCAGCGAGGTTGCATTGGGAGAAGGACAGGCAAGAAGAAAGCCAAAGTAAATGAGATGGGGGTCCCACGTGAAAGGGGACCCAGAGAGGCAGACGGCTTGCTGTATCGCACCGTTTGGCCTGGTTCCCAGATGGGCGTCAACAGAGCCCTGATGCCTCGTATAGGCGATTGCAGATGCTCACTGATTTCCTTTCACAAATGTGTTTCTGATAAGGCAGCACAGATAATACATCCCCACACCCCCACCTGGTCCTCACCAACAGCCAAAAAAATTATAACATTTCACAAAGAAAATTAAGCATTGAAATTACTCACCCATCATGTTGTTTTAAACCAGTATTGTGTTGAACACAAAAGAAGATAACTTGATAAATGATGACAGCCACACAGTTGACGGTACCCATTGACATCCATAGTAGGAAAAACAAATACTATTGAAGTAAATGTCAACTGTGTGCTTACAATCATTTGTCAAAATATCTTCTTTTGTGTTCAGCAAATTAAAGAAACTCATACAGATTTAAAACAACATGAGGATGGGCAAATGATGACAGATTTTTCATTTTTGGGTGAACTATCCCTTTAATTTTTATGATAATCGGCACTTACTTGTACTTTACAATATTTTAGGGATGTATATCTTTAAGATTCTTGTTGTACTATTACTTTTAATTTATATAGGATTAATCGTTTTTTTTACGTGGTCGATTCAATATCGATTCTCGCGCAGAATCGATTTTTATTTCATATTTATTTCCGCAAACATTGAACGTAAGATTAACGTTAATCTAATTACTAATCTTCTTCACTAGATGTCACCCTCTTTTTGCCTTATGCGATGTTACCAAGGAGCGAGAGGCGAGCCTGTCATTCATTCATTCAGTGCTTAAAATGGCTGTTTCAGGTGCTTCATCGATGTTGATACCACCTTCACATAAAAAGTCAGAGGTATGGAAGCATTTTAGATTTCGCAAGCAAGACGACGACGATAGAGAATCGAGTATAAAAAACCGTTCTGAGAACCGGAATCGAAAACCGAGAATTGAAATCAAACCGATTTGATAGCTTGTGAATCGAAATCTAATTGATCTGGAACATCTGAATTGATACCCAGCCCTAATTATATACTTGTAGCTCAACTCAAAGTGCATCCCCAGGTACACAAATACTAATAAAACTGTATAGCTTGAATGCACCCGAAGTTGTTTAAAAGCGTCTGCCAAATGCATAAATGTATGTGTGTTACTATAATAAACATAATATAATTGTTTTACTTGAATTATCATAATTCAAAGCAGAACGACAAATTGTGTCATGTATAAATACTTCACTAACTCAATGTTGTTTTATGTTTGGTGTTTTTTGCATTAAAACATGAGAATATGTTGTTTTGTTTTACGATAAAGAAAATTGGTAGACGGTGCTTAATTGTCAAGACTGTAAAGTCACAAAACAGGCTCGGTCCTTTAAAAGCTTTATATAATTTTTCTGTTTTGATTTTGGATGAAAAAACGACCCGTAGATCTTCACAGATTTTGTGATATTCACCCTCTTATGTACTCTCCAGCAATCGCAGCCACTTATGACAGAAAATAAAAACACGGGGTCAACATTTTGCGTTTCGAAGGCTCGATGATTTTGCCGTTGCTATGGACACAGTGCTGCTGAACGATTTGCCCATTGTGTAGCCTTTAAAAGTGATGGGGTAAAGAGGTTCATTAATGTGTTACATGTACAGATTCGTCTTGTCGTCAATTGAATGATCATTTATGAATACATCTGTCTGTTTGTCAGGAATAATAATGCAGATTTGTCTGTATGGGGGTGTTTCATATTCACATTCATGTGTTCAAGCATATGTTTTAAGCTCGCCATAAGACTTTAATTTCATTTTCGTGGCGTCACATGCTACATTGGCCAGCTTTTGTTACTTCAGCTGTGTGCTTGAAATAAAGGCCAGCGCACCAGTTAAAACAATCATAAACTTAGCAGCATGGGAAATTACTTTGGCATTTAGTACATTAGTTTTTCTGCCAAGGGTCGAGCCCTTTTCTTAGGTTCTCGCAGCCAGATTCAAGCGATGCCATTGGTCGACAATCTTGTCACTCAAACCACTACAAAGATTTAAGGATAGAACTGTGTAATGGTAAGTTGCTTAGTTTGCCAACTTTAAGATATGGAAAATACAACAAGATACCAACAGGACGTCAGGGCATCCGATATCCTCGCTCGCAGATCAACCTTTTCGCACAGTCCCTAGCGAGTTTCTGTGTTGCAACCCGGCACAGTTGTCAATGGGGTGTTTGTGCGATGATGTCAAATTTCTTTCCTTGAGTGTGAAGGACAGTCTCATTTTGTTCTTATTTATTAGATACCAAATGTAGGCGCACAAATGACTCTGTTGGTTGCCGTTTATATCACACTGGTGTGCTACCATGCGCGAATGCACTCCCAGAGACTTGTTTTGCTTGATTGGGCTTTCTCAGCTAGCAATGCGCTTCTGCTCTTTGTGTCCGTGTGCCCATGTTTCCTCTTTTTGTGCGTCTATGATTTCAGTGGAGGCTATGGCTCTGACCATAAAACTCTTTCCTGTTTTCCCACTTGTACCCCTGCTGCTGTAGTCCGGTCCAATTTAAATGGACACACATTTGCAAACACCCCTTACCTCGAATCGTGCCAACCCCAATCCAGTGGGGCAAAAGCTAGAAGACCCCATGGAATCTGTGCATGAAATCGATGAGCAAGGCCTACCTACCGAGGAGATCAGCTTTGATCAGCATGAATCACTGTAAAAAGTAAAAGTTGGAGCTACTTAAACTGCTTTTAACTTGAAAAAAATAAAGGTCTGGCAATTATTGCGTTTATTATCATTTTTGCCATATTGCCCAGCCCTAGTTTGACTAGCTGGTAGGCTTGTTGACCAAGAAAGATATCCTGTATAAGCTAGTCCAGGGTTTCCTGCAGAAAATTTGTTAGTTAGGGTGGTATGTGCAATCAAAGGGTTATTCTTCGAGATGTTTTATCAACTGGCTATCAACAAGTTATCCTCCAGACAGTGACAGACCACGTCTTTCTCTCATTTGGCCGTGTGGCGCGTGTGCCTGCTTACAGTGTGAAGGGCATCCAAGCTATTCTCCGAGAAGCACTTGATGGCCTTTTGTGCAGCAATTTTTTTTTTTTTTGGACGACCTAGTTAAGGCGGTAGGGTTTCCAGGCTTAGGCGGGCCACCCGGACTGCAAAGTGCTGCGGGAAACCCTGTAGTAAATAAGTCATGTAGGAGAACCAGCATCCAAAACATATGCTGGTGATCACCCTGCTGTTTTTTCTTGAACAGGGCTTAGAGATTAATGTCTAAAAGGGATGAGATGACATGTATGAGAAACACAGTCCATCCGTTCAGGCCCCCTTGATGGGAAAGATGAGAGCACTCGCCGTTGCATTGGAATTCTCTTCCCTTTTATTTTCGTCCATGGATCTGATCAATACCATCGACTTGGAACTTGAGGACCAAGCAGCTGTTAACGCGACTTAATTGAGTAATTTATCTTTTCAAGTTGGACCATTCCACCTTCTCCTGTTTTATAGGACATTGTTTTTCTCCTTGATAAACTGCCAATCTTTTTTTCCACTTAATAAAGACGATCTCCGATTATAAGATGCCTTTCAGGAAGATGGATGTTGTGCCACTTGTTTTAACAAACCATCCAGTATTGGGAGGTTATCAGAAGACCCAAATTGTAATGGATTAGTCACAGATTAAAGCAACAGCTTCTTCCAGACCTTCTTGACTCACGCCCGTTTCTAAGAGATGCTATTTATCGTCATTATTGATGTGGCTGATTGTGCAAGTGTCTAGAGACACATAGAGTCAAGTTGTGTTTGCGCAATCTTATCATATCCATACATTTTACTGCTTTAGCATCGTTGCAAATCATTTGTTTTAGTGTTATCTTAAATTTGCTTTATTGGAACATAAACATGTCGGAGGTGGAGCAGGCAGGTTTGGGTGAATGGGGTCAAATGTTTCTCTGTACTATCAGGAGATCAATTTTTGCATGCAATAATTCACTTAAAATCTTTTTCCATAAAAACAACGTGCAGCGAAGATGGAGGCCTGAACCTCTATCAGCTATCTGTGGTATCGAATGTACGATAATTTTAATGGTTCAAGAATGCGATTTGATTTTGGCTCTGCAGCAGGATTGATATTTTATAAGCCAAGTGCTTGGCTTTTAATGCTGCCCTTTTTTCCTACTCGAGCTAAATTTAACACACTGTTTTGTAAATTTAGCATACATTTCTCTCTTCAATTACAGGGTCTTACACTTTGTGTCTTCTGGTCAAAACTTATATTTGTTTCACATTAAAATTAGGTTGATTTCTTGGTTTGTTAGTGTGAAAAGTTGGGATATAGTTTATGTCAATTTATGCTAGGTTCACACCAAAAGATTTTTTTAAATCAAATTTTCCAAATATGAGAGACCACTTTTGTTGCTATTGTGTGTGGAGTGCTGCTATGTGGTAGAGCATGACCGATATATTGGCAGGCCGATATTATCAGCCGATATTTGGCATTTTCCAAACTATCGGTATCAGCATTCATAATGGCAGATAAAAAATTTTTTTTTAAAAAGGACGAAACAGCCTTCATTAGATTTCCTCACTGTTGGTGTTTTTGACAGAGCGCTCTGAACCAGTAGCTGCTTGTGGGGTCCAGATTTAGGCGTCAAGCCACTGCCTGAGTCAAGTGATCAGCAGTTTATATTTTGCTGTTGTTGTTATTTATCAGAACTTAACAGAATTTGTCTCCAGTCCTATTCAAAGTTATATTTATGAATCAAGTCTTTTAAAACTGGTAACTTTGATTTGGTTGTTGTTGTTTTTGTGTTTGTGTTCAAAGGCCTTTACGTTTCATATCTTAAGTTTGTATTTTTATACATTTTATTTATCAGAACCTTAATATATTTTGATGTCCCTCTGTTCTGTTGTGACAATAAAAGAAACAAGTTTCTTTTTGAAAAGCATTATCATATTATTTTAGTTAAAAGTCATAAATAACTACAAATAACTAATGTTAGGGAAATCTGTTAATGTTTTATTGCGCGTTTCTGAAAAAAAAAACTCGGCCGATATATCGGAATATCGTATTTTAAAACCAACAAACATTTGTATCGGTACCGGCCTTCAAAATCCTTTATCGGTCGGGCTCTACTATGTGGTCATGACAGCAAACCAGCAAACTCACAGAGATCTCCTGATGTCTCTTGCGGCCAAACGTGACTTCACAGTAAACAAACATGGCGAAGAACGCACATAAAGAAATTGCATCAATACAATGTACTGCTTTTGTTACATATCTGATGTCTCGACATGCTTCAGAGCAGATTCAGATGCTCTTTAAACACCGTGCACCACAGGAAAATCTGATTATCGGTTTAACCACAAAGAGGATTGAGACTTTACCTAGGATTGTCATATGGGGGAAAATCAGCCCAAAATCAGCCATATTATCTTTTTGTGTGAACCAGGCTTTAGATGCATCTTAAAGGATAGTTCCCCCAAAAATGAAAATTTACCCCATGATTTAATCACCCTCAAGCCATCCTCGATGTATATGAATTTATCTTTTTTCAGACAAACACAATTGGAGTTATACATTTAAAAATACCCTGGCTGTTCCAAGCTTTATAATGGTAGTAAATGGTGTTTTTGTTTTGAAGCCCAAAAAGTCCATACATCCTTCAAAGAAGTAATCCACACGGCTCCATTGGGTTAATAAAGCTTTTTTGGTGGCAATCGATGTGGTTTTGTACGAAAAATATCAACTTTACAAATTATCTTCCGTTAACCCTCTGGGGTCCGACCATTTTGGGACACTGTCAGAGGTTCTGACATGCTCTTACATTTGGTCTTTTTTCAGTTGCTTTAAAACATAATAATGGCAAGTGTCTCATACCACTGTGTTCAGCACAAACTGGGCTAAAATATTATATGAGCTATATGTATGTACATGTTTGTATTTTTGAGAGAAAAAGGTTTATGCGTGGTTTTTAAAAAAGCTAAAATTTTAAGTCACTGATATAAGTCCACAAAACCCATACTAAACATGTTTTAACAAGACTTCCCTAAACAGAATCTAGTAGTCTAGAGTTTTTCTTTAAAATGATGTGAAAATCATCCTGCCTACTCATTCACATGAACCAATATATTGATTTAGAAATTGTAAGACACTTTTTGTTTAGAGGGGCCGTATGCGAGAAGGATTGATTGACAGCTAGGACACAAAGGCTCGCATAATGAGCTGCATAATGAGCTGCATAATAATGAGGCAGGAGGGAACTACAGTAAAGAATGTGAGGACAAATGAACATGTTTGTTTGAGGTTTATTAAGAAGTTAACAATATAATCAAAATAGAAATGAAGGTCAGTAGGCCCCTATTCAAAAACTTAACTTGTATAAGAAACTGATAAACAACAGAGCTGTAAACTTCATGTGGCTCATGTTACCATACAACTTTATGTCCAAAAAGTGTGAATATGTTTTTCCACTTCATAGTTTTGTACTGATGAGAGGGATGCAGACCTGTAAGAGAGTTATGAACAGCTGTTAGCATAAATTGTCCACAGAAATACCCTTACATACATAACTGATGGGTAAATGATAGCACTTGTAACGGTGGTCGCCTAAACTCAATATACTCAATATACTGTATATATTAAAAAAAAACTTGGCCTAGGCGGGTTTCGAACCCGGGTCTACCACGTGGCGGCCTAACGCGCTACCGCTGCGCCACCATTTGGTCACGTGATTGGCGTCTTTCACACACCTAGGTAGACTGGCCAAGGTAAATTTATAATTAAAAAAAAAAAGGCGAGTCTCCGTGTAAACAACGCGGAGCTCATAATAAAACGGTGTCGCGTGTAAAGCGCAATGTATGGAATGCGTTGCATGTAAACAATATCATATTACAGCAGATCCACCAGTGCAGCATTACTCAAAGTTGCCACGAAGGATACAAAAGTGTCTACTGTACAGCATGTAACAATGAAATCCGCCATTACGTGATCACGCGTAACGTACTCGTTTGTAAATAAGCATGTAAACATGGAATCATATTAACCTACAGCACACACTTAAAAGACACAGCAGTGCAGCATTAACTTACTCAAAGTTGCCATGAAGGATACGAAAGTGAATAACTGTGTCTAACACTGTACAGCAAACAATGAAATCCGCCATTACGTGATCACGCGTAAGTTACTCGTTTGTAAACAATGCGAACGTTTTTCAATCCGAAGCGTGCAGTCTGTTGAGGTTGCTTATGTAGGCTGAACTGCACAAGCCATAACATATTACATGATAGCAAATATAAATTGAGACATATGACTTACAGTTTCTTCAGGAATATATCCGCCTCCATTGCGCCTTCCATTGTTCGTCTTCTTAGGTAACGTTAAAGATAAACGCTTCTCTTCCTCAATGTCCAGACATAAATGAAGATATTCCTCACGTGTGTGTATAAAGTTTATAATCCAAACATGCGCTAAAGTCTTTAAATCTTATCAAACATTACGCTTTGCTGGTTTGAACAGCTGTCTCTTCATTACCATGTCAACAGCGTGTGGGCGTGACCGCATTAGAGATAATGAGCTTAGCCAGGAAAAACGGTACTCTCTTTACTTCAATGCAGATTATATAAACAGGAAAGATTTGTTTTTGATAACAATTAGCTTGTTTAAAAGTAGACATTTCAGGCTTTCTTTGGATATGTGTATTATGTTTGTGTGACGAGTATTCGCGGAGTTTCAACTAATTTTTGTAACGTGATTTGAGAGACAGCTGGCGGAGACAGAAATGTCTGAATGAGCACCCTGTTTATTTTCTTTATTTGACAAAAACACAAAGATCTGTTGTTATTGTGAATGTACACTAATTAAAGAGGACCCTTCAGAGTTTCAAATGATGTCAAACACATAAGTGTTTGATTATTAATGATGGAGTATTTTAAGTTGATTCTGCTATGATAAGGAGAAAACACGTCAAAACGCGTCCCCGCGTTTTTGGACCCCTGGGGGTTAATGACTGAGGCACGCTCACGAAAGAATGCATTTCCAGCATATGCCATAGGACGTAGGGTACAAGACGTAGTGGTGTAGTGACGAACGCAGAAGTGCAAAACACCAGTCAGGAAATAAAAATCTCAAAAAAGAGAATCAAATACATTGTGGATGGCTTGAGGTTGGCAAAATCATGCACTCATGTTCATTTTTGTGGTAAACTATCCCTTAAATTGTATAGAGTAGTTTAGATTTATGCACACTTCTAGTCGCACTTATGGCTCATTTCCACCGAGCACTACAGTACGGTAAACAGTTACTTCCGTTTCTAACCATACCTTACCACCTTTTTGGGACCCTTCACTTGGGATACCTAGCATAGTAGTCTGTTACCAGGGTGGAGCTAGACTCCTGCAGAACGTTGATTGGTTGACAGAGAATCGTCACTTGCGTGTGCTACATTTTCCTATTTATGGCACTTTTAAAACTTAAAATAACGTATTAGCAATTTCTTGTGCTGTCCTTGTGTGAAAACGGTAAATGGTCAATATGAAGAGACATACACTTCTTAAATAAATTAAACTGTTATAAATGTTTTTACTATCTGTTGTTGTGAACCGCTAGCACTTGCACTGCACATCGATGATGTAATAACATTTTTGCTTGAAACCCCAAACTGTACAAACTGAATAAAGTTAGGGGTGGAATTACACTTTACACCTTGCAACTGAACTTGCAAGGTGCCCTAAAGGCATAAACATTTTACCATGGTACTGAGAGTATAGACAGGTTTAGAAACCTTACCCTTATGAATTTCTCACACTGACATTTGTCTTTTTCCCAGGATCTCTGCGTTTAATAAATCATTGGTTTTGACTTCGAGTTCACGTACACAAGATCAACCGTAAGGCACCTTGAAATTTATGAGAGCAACATCTCATTGTCTCAACATCGCTCAGAAACTCAACTTCCTCTCTCTGGGACTTCCGTGCGTATCACGTACAGTTGCATGGTGTAAATATTATGAAAACCCTCACCAAAAAAAGGATTTATATGGAGTTTAGATCGACATCATGTCTGGAAGCCAAGGCGGGACGCGAAGCTGATACTTGAGAATCGATTTGAGAAATGTCGAACGTTCTGCTGAGAAACAGCTTTTTTTAGCGGGGTCTCGGAGCAAGTCGCCTCTCGGGTTTCATTTGCGCTCACAGGGGACAGGCGATCGTTTAATCCTATCCTGCCATTGTGGTGTGATGCGTGCTCTTTCAAAGCACAAGCTGTGGCAGAAACACAGACAGAGGTTCCTAATGGGCCCGTTGGGAGACAGATACCGGTTATCAATCTGTGATACACACAGAGCCACAACAGTCTAATGAGTACCACACATACACGCATACAAGAAACACATTTACTTGTAAAGATAAATTCACTTATAATAGTCAAAATTAATTACATTCAAACATGAATGAAGTGTCCCTATCCTGTAACCTTCAGAGCCAGACTGCAAATTTATTAGGAGGACAAGGCACTCAGCGTGTCCCTCGGCACCCCGGCTGTACGCAACGACCTTGTGATGGATTTGAAGAATTCGCTTGAGTTTCTGTATGCGTGCTGTTTTGTCTTCCTTCAGTCAGGTGCTGAATCGACAGTCTTGTCAGACAGAGCGAGCCATCGATCCATGCGGTGACACCCCTGATCCCGTCTGTACACATACGTACAGGTGGGGGGGTGTATGCTGAGGGCTGCAGAGCTCACTTATCGATGGATAAAACATTGCTTTAACACTGCAGTGAGAGCAAAACATCACCGTAGACCAGGAACAGATGGAAAACAGACCACTTAAAACCCTACAGTGCTGATAGTGGAGTGGTTTTATGTGAGGAGGTGAAGTGAATTCATGTTTTACAGACATTGGGATTTTTGAACTTGTCTTTTTGCTCATCCACCACTGTAAAATGACTTGGGTAATAATGTTTGAGTTTTGACTTATGAATGCATATCTCAAGCTGCATCATTTCTCAATGGCTAGAGGCCTAATTCATGGTAAGATATTGGATATAACAAGACTGAGCACTGCTTTGGGGAAAGTGCAATGCTCAATATGGTCACTCTGGTGATGGAAGACCCGCCTTTCAGTTAGAAGAACCAATCATCAATCGATAAAGACTGATGATCCTCTAGAGGCGGAGCTCTGTACAGATGCTACGTTTCAGGATGTTGGATATTGCCAAGCTTAACGGAAGTGAACGGCAAACGAAGTCAGTATCCGACTTCTCAACTCAAGGGCAGATCGATCAACCCTGACCTCAGCATTTGACGTTGGTGGTGATTGCAGCTAGCCCTTAAGGAACAAACGTTATGGTACAGTTGGTGTAAGGTATCATTGTTGCTTAGAAATATGGTGTTAAATTGTGACTTTAGCACACATTTTTATAGATATCCATAACCATTAAATTAAATAGAACTTAATTCTTGCATGACTGCAAAGATGGCTGCCTAGTGGTGCGACTTCCCTAAAGGGACTTTGGTTTATGTCAGTGGGCACATTCAGATAACACACAGGCCACATCCAGACAACCCATACAAAAATATATGTACTGAAATATACTTTGTAATACACTCACCTAAAGGATTATTAGGAACACCATACGAATACTGTGTTTGACCCCCTTCCTTAATTCTACTTGGCATTGATTCAACAAGGTGCTGAAAGCATTCTTTAGAAATGTTGGCCCATATTGATAGGATAGCATCTTGCAGCTGATGGAGATTTGTGGGATGCACATTCAGGGCACAAAGCTCCCGTTCCACCACATCACAGAGATGCTCTATTGGGTTGAGATCTGGTGACTGTGGGGGCCATTTTAATACAGTTAACTTATTGTCATGTTCAAGAAACCAATATGAAATGATTTGAGCTTTGTGACATGGTGCATTATCCTGCTGGAAGTAGCCATCAGAGGATGAGTACATGGTGGTCATAAAGGGATGGACATGGTCAGAAACAATGCTCAGGTAGGCCGTGACATTTAACAATGCCCAATTGGAACTAAGGGACCTAAAGTGTGCCAAGAAAACATCCCCCACACCATTACACCACCACCACCAGCCTGCAAAGTAGTAACAATGCATGATGGATCCATGTTCTCATTCTGTTTACGCCAAATTCTGACTCTACCATCTGAATGTCTCAACAGAAATCGAGACTCATCAGACCAGGCAACATCCAGTCTTCAACTGTCCAATTTTGGTGAGCTCGTGCAAATTGTAGCCTCTTTTTCCTATTTTTAGTGGAGATGAGTGGTACCCGGTGGGGTCTTCTGCTGTTGTAGCCCATCCGCCTCAAGGTTGTGCGTGTTGTGGCTTCACAAATGCTTTGCTGCATACCTCGGTTGTAACGAGTGGTTATTTCAGTCAAAGTTGCTCTTCTTGAATCAGTCAGCCCATTCTCCTCTGACCTCTAGCATCAACAAGGCATTTTCGCCCACAGGACTGCTGCATACTGGATGTTTTTCGCTTTTCACACTATTTTTTGTAAACCCTAGAAATTCTTGTGCGGAAAAATCCCAGTAACTGAGCCGATTGTGAAATACTCAGACCGGCCCGTCTGGCACCAACAACTATGCCACGCTCAAAATTGCTTAAATCACCTTTCTTTCCCATTCTGACATTCAGTTTGGAGTTCAGGAGATTGTCTTGACCAGGAACACACCCCTAAATGCATTGAAGCAACTGCCATGTGATTGGTGTATTAGATAATTGCATTAATAAGAAATTGAACAGGTGTTCATAATAATCCTTTAGGTGCGTGTATGTTTACAAAAAATTATTTTTCATCAATATATTTTTTGGCCATTTATTTGTATATTTTTGCATATTCACGTCGCATTGAAAAACAAACTTTGTTACAAACCTGTAGAACAGATTTGAAAAGATTAAAATTAAATATATTTTCAGCTGCAAAAATATACTTATAATTTTATATTTTATACATACTTATACATTTTATACTTTAGAAATTTTATACAAACTTTTATATTTTGGCCAGGAAAAAATATTTTTTGCCATATACTGTAAAATTAGAAATGTATTTGTTCCCCCTGAAATTCTTTTTTAAATATATAAAGATTAAAACTAAATATATTTTTGAATTCAAAAATATATAACATAGCTATAAATTTTACAAAATGTATTTGGCATATATGTAAAACATATTTTTGACAAAATAAATTTTTTGCTGTATGGGAATAGACAGACATGCCCATATTGGTACATATGGATCGCAAACTACAAGATTTCTTTTACTTTTAAGTTATTTAAAAAAATTATACCAAACACAAACTCCAATTGCTTCCATCCACACATTGCCAAACTAATCCCCTGCATATGTAAGCATGTATATTTTAAGCACTAATGCACCTGCTAAGGTGTCATTCGTGTTTTAGCACGTTCTCGCTTCTCCCAACTCTTATAGCTCTCATTTCATCTCCACATAAATTTAACACAATTACACACCTCTTCACACACACACAGACACACCAGTGCCACATCAACCTCTCACCACATGATATGGAGTCATTTTCTCCTACTAGGCAGTAATTACCTCAGATAAGGGGCAATTAGGGTTGGTATTTGGTAATGACCGGCACTGGACACGTTTAATTACAGACTGCTCTAATGCACTGATTCCTGTAATAGAAGGATCTCGCTTTGAAGTAGTGGAGAGCGAAAGAGAGGGAGAAAGTGAACGGCACGCTCCCATACCTGTCGCAGGTAAAACCCAAGGTACTGTAAAGTCCTATAATGAGAATGAGACAGGTAGTAGGACAACTAACTTGAAAATGAGCCTCGTTTAAAAATACAGTTGCCATAAAAGAACTATTTTTGGCTAAATGGATCTATAAAGAACCTTTAGCATCTTTGTAATGAAGAAATGGATCTTCGAGGAACCAAAAATGGTTCCTCTGTGGCATCACTGTGAAAAACCTTTTAACTCTTTCCCCACCATTTACGAGTTATCTCATCAATTAAGCGAAAACGCTTTCCTGCCATTTATGAGTTTTTACTGCAATCCATATTTCCTCTATTATTCACTAGGTGGCGCCCTTACCCAATTTATAAAACACTAGTCCCTTTCACACATACAGTCTTTACTGGTAATTTACTGGTAAATTGCAGTTAGCATGTCATGTGTGAACAGAACCTTTTCGGTAAATCAGTGCTCCCAATTTACCAGTAAGACAGGTTGTAAGATTACCAGTAATTTACCGGTAAGCGTTGTGTGTGAACGAAAAATTTAGGATTACCGGCATTTAGAACTGACGACGTCAGACCGCGCTGACAGATCGGGCCAATAAGAAAGTTTTTTATACAGGTGACGCGTTACCCCCGAACTGTTTACGGACGTTTCCACACACATGCTGCTTAAAAGTCGAGCACACCTGAAGTTAACATCCAGATTTCTTCACCAAAGTTGTTTAAAACAGCTTACCACCTATTTGCCATATTGCCAACGTCCTTAGCACACCATCTGTGAAGCCTAATGTGCAAACGCGCAGGTTCCGTTTGACGCCGCCTTAACGCAATGTTGTGTGGACACGAGCAACTTTGCCACCGTTTGCCACAGATGTGAAAACAACAAAATACGGACCGTGGATATTAAGTCATAACCCGCCGTTGTTTACAAATACGACACGGAGCTCGCGGCCACGCGCCACAGGTAACTTCCGCTTTCTCTCCGAGTTAACCGGTATTTTGATGCTGATGTGTGAATTAGGGATGTCAATTTATGCAATTTCCCATATTCGATGATCATTTAAATTAACTATCAATCAATCGAATAATCTTTAACAGTAATAGTGCAATAAGCCTTCACTGCAGTGGCATATAGCCAATGACATACAAGTGTGCATAAAAACGACAGCTTCCTCACGCGAATTAAAAGATTTTATTTTGTATAAATAACATGCTAGTGGGATTGTAAAATGAGTCAATGTAGTTGTTGTTATGATAAAATCATCAATTTAAACTTATCTCAGAATGAAATATAATGACTAATAGACACAGTAAACTCCGCCTCACATGGGCACTCTGCAACAGACGCATGAAAGTCCATGTCAAAATAACAGTTTTATTATCATCAAGTGATATTTATCAAGTTGTTTACCTCGCTTTCCGAGTCGTTGATACACTGTTTGTAATTATATCCAAGAAGCACACGAAGGGCACTTTTCTCGTCGTCACCTCAGTTTAGACGTACTTTCAGCAAAGATGCTTATATTACGGAGATGCCAACCTTCCATTAGAAAACACGCAGCGCCTCATCCAGTCAATAATGATGATCAGTGATATATGTTGCGGGCATTCAGGGTGTAACGACAGTCAGTTACAGTTTACATTTGACGGTTTCTTGCCATAATTTAAGATTACATTTTAATCTGTTCATTAAAAACGGCTTCTGGTCTCCTTCTCTGTATATAGCAGCGTTGCTATGCTAATCTTGCAGGCTTCCCCGAAGAGGGTCTTTGCTTTCAGTATCCTAAACGTATTTGTATTTTCTGCGTCGGACCCTGTCAGATCCACTGCGGATGTAATTTCGTTGCGTTGGCAGCCAGCCAGCCTCGTCTCGCATGACGTTAAAAAGCACATGCGTGTGCTTGGCATCGAGCATCGTTGTGATCATAGCTAGTAGTTTAACTTTTGCGCGCTCGCTTAATTTTTTTTTCTCTGACTGTATGTGTTTTGCGCAGGCGCCGCACACACGTGCATGATTTTGTTTCCAACAATCGTTAAGTTTTATCGAGTAAATTCTTATCGACAATTAATCGAAGATCGATTAATTGTTAACATCCCTAGTGTGAATGATGTCTTACTGGTAAAAAGACGGAACGTCACTGCATGTGTGAACAGCAGATTTTTGTATTTACTGGTAAATTCATTCTGGTAAATTCATGGTAATTTAACAGAATTACTGTGTGAAAGAGGCTACTGATTCATTCACTGATCCAAAAACAGTAAAACTCTGTATGTTTTGATCATCGATCTGAATCTGATTTCTAACAAAAATCCTTTACAAAAATGCAATTATCTCAAATTAGCTTTTTACTTAAAATTTAGTATTTTTGAAGAAAATTACCCATATTTGAGAGGTGATAAAAAGAGAACAAATTAAGATAGGATGACATTTTTTTGGGTGTCTTCATTTGATATATTGTATGTTTATATATTTATTTCCTGGAAGGCATTAAACTTTTGTAAAAATCATAAAAAATGTTGGCGCTGGCTGGCAACTTTAAAAAAAAATGCTGGCGGGTAAAGAGTTAGCCTACTGGATCATTTTAAAAGGGCACCTTTTGTGACCCCACTGTACTGAATGTAAATGTTACTAATGCTTTGCTGAAGTTATTTCATTTTTAAAGTGAGAGGACGTACAGTATAAGAAATGGACAGATCAGCTTATCTCTACAGTTCTCGCGCTAATTCTTGTTTCTTCCTTGTGTTCTGCTTGGGGTCGTGACCTGGATTGCCGACACGGTGATCTAGAGTGATGTGAGCATCAGCGAGACCAAGGCCAAGGGTCGAGTCACACGAACGGGGAAAAATCCGAGCAAGCTGGAAAGACGACCCCGGTGTGCCGACCGTCTCCGAGAGACACCCGGAAATAGTCTGGTAAATCTCATCCTGCATAAATTGAGCCCTGCTAAAGTAATCTAATGGCTATACTTAAATCCCCTGTCTATTAATAAATCATTACCCTCACATCAGCACCCAGGCTATATAAAATCATTAGGCCTTTGCCACTGTATAAGGTGTCTGTATGACACCACAGCCATTTCAGGGTCTTCGTGTCCATCTGACAGTTTATTAACATGCTTCACTGTACTGTAGGATTGGGTTATCAACTCAAGTGCTGTCATGAGATCATACTGTATGTGTTTGCTAATCTAATTAAAGGTATAATGTGACCCAACATCTGATGAAGCTGTTAAGTCATCGTGTAGACTCGCTGTAGACGCGCCTGACCCTGTGAACTGTGACCCCACCATTTTTAGATCCTTACTGGTGCTCCCCCAGTGAACTGTTTCCTTCATTTAAACTGCATCAAACGCCTTCACAGCTGTGTGCCTGATCTCAGCGACTTCTCTTTATGTCTCTCTTTGCCTTATCTCCCTCTCTCGATCGCTCTCCCTCTCATTAACATTCATTAATACCTGTCATATTTCAAACAGTCTTGCTTTTCCTTTGACAACCTGTAATTCAGCTTGTCTTACTGCACCCGGATCAAACCCCGCACACAGCAACTCTCTCTCTCTCTCTCTCTTTCTCTCTCGATCGCTTACTCGCTTACTACACACATTTCTTAATCATACTGACATCCAGGCAAACAGATTAGATATTTAGTGAGATATCGTATGGTCATTATAAATCATACGTGTCGATTTGGATCTGTATGAGAGAGTGACTTGTTCTATCTTCATTTGTTTGTTGAAAGAGTTTAGTATGTGATGACAGTATTTAAACAAATGACCACCACTGGCAGTGATGTTAACATTTTAAGGATTGCTCATAAAAAAGAAACTTGTATTATAAACATACAGTAAGTAAAATTGATCGTTGACAGTTGAATTCATTAGAGGGATGTTACAATACAAAATTTCTGTTCAGATATCTATATTTGATTAGAATGACATCTACCAATAGCAATAGTTTTGCTTTTTACTCGTCGTTGTTTTAAATACAACCTCCAACACTAGCCGTACA
The DNA here is from genome assembly GCF_027580225.2 of Misgurnus anguillicaudatus. NCBI lineage: Eukaryota > Metazoa > Chordata > Actinopteri > Cypriniformes > Cobitidae > Misgurnus > Misgurnus anguillicaudatus. The sequence goes on from NC_073337.2 coordinate 28,465,587, forward strand.
AACTCCAACACTACCTGCGTTCTCATTGAAGATGTTAGCAAAACTTTTGCGCAATTTTTTAAATGTCGACAAAAAACTATTGCTAAATGATGGCCTTTACATTAAGCGATGTCATGCGACCAGTTTACAATGCATTACAATATTGCGTTACTTAGTTACTTTTCATGGAAAGTAATGCTTACGTTACTTTTTAGTTACTTTTGCATTACTTTTTCTTGGCTGAGGCTTGATCTCTTTCATGTGTTTTATATGACTGGAAAGTTCTGCATTCAGAAATTGCATATTTCATCACAAAAATGTCGAGCTCTTGCCTGCCATCTCAGTTTCTGACTTAAACTGTTCCCACACAGGAATGTACGAACAGAGCATAATGTAACTACGTTTAGTTTAATTCAATACATAATTGAATTAATTAAACTAAAAAAGTAACTTGCATTACTTTTTTAAAAAAGTAACTCAAATATTAATGTTTACATTTAAAAAGTAATGCTTTACTTTACTCGTTACTTCAGAAAAGTAATATTATTACGTAATGCACGTTACTCATAATGAGTTACCCCCAACCACCGCATGCAACTAAAACGTAATTTTGTTATCTAACGATAAATCATTCCAAAAACCATGGCGACGGGTGTATTTGACCTCATATGGTACCACTCAGACTGACATGTGGATGACTTTAAAATACCGCAAGAGCGCCTTGAAAGCATATAGAGCAGTCAACTCACGAATCGTGCTCGCTGTATTTTGATGTCATGCCCTGGTCGATTCTTGTGACGCAACATGAAGTCGAACACACCACTTCTGTCTTGTCCTTTAAACAAACATACCGTGCCATATTTAAAGAATGATCATGTGACTTTTACACACGCCAGGTTTCGCTGTAAAATCCAATTGCAGTTTTGCGTTATATTTCTTTTTCGAATTGCCTGAAAAAACCTGACCCAAGCGTAAAAACTTTCTTGTGATCTATTGGAGTTTATGCAAAATTGATGTGTTTCCATTGGACACATTTTTAATTTGCTATTTCAATATTAAAATAAGGGTTGTTCCGCCCCATTTGATTGCCAGGATGTAATCTGCCCTGATCTCCGATAGTAAAGACATTTGCTTTTTCGATTATAGGCCAAAATATCTGTGCATCCCTATTAAAAATGATTTTTTCTCCAGTAAGACCTAGATACTACAGACAACTTAAACATGTTTTATCTAGTTTTGTCAAAAGATACCAAATGTACCAAACCTATGACTGAGAGAGAAGAGCTAAGCATGCCCTCCCCTCCCCTGGTCGTACTCAATTTTAATTTGCATCACACTGATTGTCCTGCTATGATCTGGACTTAGCATAGTTGATGAACATCAGTCTCAGTAGAAGTGTCACATAAAAAACGAGTGATGGAAACGGAAAATTTTGATTAAAAATCCCTTAATTCACAAAAAAGTTTTTACCCTTGCTTAAAGTCGCAATGAAGTTGACATGAAAAACTACATATATTTTTTTCATATTGTGGTATTATTAAGAAATGACTTATCTGTGAGCTTCATTGCTTTTAAAAAAAATTGTGTGTGCTCATAATCTTTAATCAAAAATGCAAGTCTCCTCCCCTCCTCAAAACGATCTCTCTTCACTTCCGGTCAAAAGTATGGCAGGTGGGCGGGGTCCGGGAGAAGGTCGCAGCGATTAGCAATTGTCAACACGACCCAACTTCAAACGATCCAATCAGATCTCGATGGATAAATTCGAATCCAGCCCTGCCTTATTTCATCTCAAAAGCCGTTTCATTCGGATATAAGTCACCACGGGGAAAATAAGGCAATCGCTACTTCCGTTTCATGGCGACTTTAAGGTGGTAAAAAAGAGTTAAATCTGAATAATCGAAGATGGAAACGCATTTGCTGAATAAATTCTGACATAGCGAACAACCCATGTGACTGATCGTCTAGCTGTATCAGGTGATGTTGTCTTTATCATATGGGGCTCGACATTGTCGCAGCATGCCGTTGTTTTACTTTCTGTTGGTTAAGTTACCAATACCAATTCGCTCAAACAACTTGATTTGTTTTTCTTATTTTTGCAAGTTTTGAAAAGATTCGCTTCACGTTTGAAAGAAAACCCAGCTATTGATATTTGTGACGTTGCTAATAACAACTGGTTTGGATTTTGGGAAAGAGTATCTCGGGGAGTACGTACAGATAAACCTGCCAACTTTTTTTTTGTTAAAAAAGCCCTCAGTTGAGCAGTTGTCGTTATGGAGGTGAGTGTTGGATCCCTGGTCACTAAAGTCCAGGATCTAATTGGTTCCTTTGTGGAGCTCATCGGCCGAAAGGTGTTGAGTTGCCCACTTAAAAGTGCGAAGTTTGGAAAGTGAGTGTCGAACTCAAGACAGATTGCTCAAGCTTACCTCTGCAGTCATTAAACGAGCAATGGCTGGATTTTGCGGAGGAAGTCCTAACGCATTGACCAGATGACAAATTAGGACCGTCCGGCTCTCTCTCTTTCCAGAGGGGGCTGCTGACTTTCTGCTTGTGTGTGTGGATCGAATAGACTCCGTTCTTTTAAGTCTAGCGCTGATGCATCTGGGATTGGTTAGACGGATGACCTGTATAAAAAGTGTTGCTGAAAAGGCCATTTGATGTTCTGCTCTGTGATCACTCAACCATTTGGGTCTATGGTGTTTCTTTTTTGTTTCCAGGCCCTACGGTTATATACTTATGCAGTATTACCCAGGAAATGTCCTCATTGGAGTGCTAATAACTCCACTTGATTACATTTCATTTTTGGCATGGGGTCACCGAGGACAGTTGTAATATTTTCCTTCATAACTTGCATGTATGAGTAAAACCGGGTTATGTATGGGACAGTTCTGAAAGCTGCTTTTTAAAGTGTTCCCCAATTTCCCCTGACCTTACAGATGTTGACCGGCAGCTGTAAGTGTCATCACTTTGTGTTTGAAGAAATTTAGTGTGCTGCTATTGCCCCTATTAATTACCCGACTGTTTTATCTAAAGCAACTTGAAGGAAACTTATTGCAGAGATGTTCCTCCTGGAGTTACCCAATGTTAAGGGTCTTGCTTTATGAGGTTTGAACCCTTTACCATTCCAGATGTGAGCTAGTCGGCTACACCACCTCTACATAGACAGCTAAACTAGACTAAAGCCGTCTTTCGATTGTACACGAAAAACGATGGCCGATAAACCAGAAGTCATTCATTCCCTATGGAGGGTTGCAAAGGGGCCTGCGGGGGTGCCGACCATCTGCGGATGCGTAATTTTCAGATCCAATTCAAGCTTTGGATGCAAAAAAAAATTGAACTTGTGCGACTACACCGCATGCGACACGCCGAACGAAAGTGAAGTACTTCATTGTATTCCAATCAAAACACTGTGTGCGAGGTGAAAATTATTAATCCTTTTTTGTTTAACTTTATCAGTAACACTTGAATTCTTTGAAAACGATTGATTACTGATAAGTAATAAATTATTAATTTAATCTTTTCTCCATATGTTCTTTCCAAAAATATTGGATGTCATGTATGCATACTTGTTCACTTTCACTTTTTACTATTACTTTTTTATTTGCATTCATTTATTTATTTTACTATATGCATATGGTAAATATTCGTAGATTGAAGGCTCTTGCGCTGCAATGAGCTTCTCTCCCATTTGGCACGGATTTACGATTAAACAAAAATTTCATTTCGACTGCCACTAGGGGGCGAACTCCGACAGTCATGTCCAAATGCCGTATGCCGTGGACAGGCGGCTTTAGTACATCACTTAAATGCACTCATTCAATGTAGACTTGGCAAACTACTGGAAGTATTTGTAAATTTGTCGTTGTTATTAATTTTTATTTAATTAAGTTAGTGCTGGGCAATGATTAATCGCGATTAATTGCATAAAAATAAAAGTACTTTTTTTGCATAATTAATGAGGGTGTGCTGTTTGTAATTATTATGTATATATAAATACACACACATTCATGTATGCATTTAAGAAACATTTACATGCGTATATATATATATTTATATTTATATATATTCTATATGATATATACATTTTAAAAATTTATATTTAAAAAAAAAAAACTGAAATGAATATATGTACACTGAAAAAAAAAATTCATTTAATTTACTCAATTTTTTAAGGTAAGTGGTTGCAATCAATTTATTTAAGCTACATTTAAACAAACAAAAAAAATAGAAAAACAAAACAAAAAACTTGTAAATAAATGTAGCGTAAATAAATTGATTGCAACCACTTACCTTAAAAAAATTGAGTAAATTAAATAAATTATTTTTTTCAGTGTATGTGTTTGTGGTTAAATATACATAATAATTACACACAGTGCACACACATATTATGCAAAAATCACTTTTATTTTGTATGCGATTAATCTAAGTCTAGCACTAATATTTATATAATTTGGCCAAAGATGCAAATTCACCATGTAGAACGGCGGTCAGGAATGTGCCTATAATGCCATAAAATGCTGCCTAGGTAGGGATCTCACTAGAATTTGGAACAAAGCTAATAAAAAATGACAAACAACAATAACAAGTAATCATCAGGTTATTTTATGAGTACAGCACACACGCAGGCACTTGAATTCAAGTTTGCCTAATTGGTTTACCACTTGGTAATTTTCCTTGTTTGTGTTTGTGAGCTCAGCAGGACTGGAATTCACTGGCTCTGGAATTTCTGTGATAGTTTGACAGTACTTGTAAAAAGATGGTACGGTTGTCATGGCGATGCGAACACCTGTCGAGCTTGCCCAAACAGGTGGGCATACCGCTGTCGATCAATATGTCAGCACAATCCCGAATGCACTTTGATTTTACATTTTTTATGGCAGACTAATGTTTTTCCACAAGTTGGTAATCCCGGTTATGTTATTCTGTTTATGTCAGTCTGCCGTACGTCATGGTGCCTTGATATCCCGTGATTGCACGCTACTGTAATGTGTTAATGGATGCTTCCTCTATTTACAATGGAAAACTGTAATGCTGTTTACAGACCCGGCAGGAGCTACGAAACCCAATTTCAGAACTGCCATCAGGACAAAAGAATTTTCCATGACAACGCTGTTCCCCTTATGTCAGCAGGGCATCTCGGATTGCCAGTCAATTTAATGATGTATGTCTCTATCCTGAACTGGCGTATAGTCTGTGCAAAAGCCGTTTACGCAGGACATGCTTGTGCGCTATTTTTTATTGTAGTTGTGCCAGAATTTTTAGCTGGGTACTTGGTTAGGATGCAATGTGTTCACATCATCTTAATGCTGCTAAGTCACATCAACACATCCATCATTGATTCTACATATAAACATCCTCTCAATCTTTTTCCCGATACCAGCCACTTTGGTTTGAACTCCGTGTCGTCCCTATTAGTGGTTTGGATGACAGACGAGAAGTCTTTGTGTGTGGGTGGTTTGATTCTCTTCTGGGTCTAAAGTTTCGGTGTAAGACAGTCGGTCTGATCTGCAGTAGATGTGTTTTAAATCCTTTCCATTCATGTGCTTCGCTCTATGAGTGAGTCGGACGATAAGTAGCGCACAGAGAAGCAACCTCAAAAAAAATTGCTTGCAAAAATCTGTGTAATATTTGCTAACCTTCATTCAGTTTAATTAAGGACTAAAATAGCATTTAGTTTAAATTTTTATTTTATTTTAAAGATAATTTTACTTTATTTATGTGATTACATTTTGTATCAATCCGAAAAGCAATTATGGGTCAAATATAGATCACATGATCAGAGCATTGTAGCAAAGCAGATCTGGGGCACCATTGACATCCATAGAATGAAAATAATACTATGGAAATCAATGGTGCCCCAGATCTGTTTAATGTTTATAACATTTTTTTTAAATATCTTCCTTTGTGTTTAATAAAATGTATACAGATTTGTAATAAGTGAGTGAGTAAATGATGCCACAATTTTCATTTTTTGGTGAACTATCCCTTTAAGAACCAATCTGAAAGTTTGTGACATACGTTCAACACCGCTTTTGTGGCAATGTGTGCGCACCGCTATCTAATTTGCATAATTCCTTTAGTGAATTACATGCAAATAACCACCACAGGCAGCAGGTGCAGTTCATTCTTAGTTGAATGCCTCCCAGAATCCTCGTTTCGCCATTATGGAGAAAAAACAGGGAGGCAGATTAAATCAATGTCACTTAGCTAATAGCAGACATGTAGGTGGGATAACAGGCCATAGAGTCAAAGCCTTTGTACTCCGTGGGACACCATAACAGCATTCCATCTCTCCAAATCACTGGAATCGGATTGGCTGTCCATCTTTCCCATCATTCTCCTGGTTTTCAGGTGGTTGTCGTTGTCTGTCTGACAGAGCTTGGCTTGTGTTGGGTCCAGTTTCTAAAACATTGATTAGGCCTAAGCCTGTAACAATAAACAGCCAGCTAGGCTTTGGCAGAGTCGTGTTAGTGTTTCTTCCATATGGAGTAGATAGCAAAGCATGCTGGGTAATAGCTCTCATATGTGACCTCTCATCCCGAGACATGCAGTCCTGTAGGATTCAATAGTGATGTTTTAGACATAAATATTGAAGAGATATATAGAAATAATATAGAAAGACAACTACGGACATGACTCCAACAGTTGTTTTTTGCACGACCTACTGTGCCAGAGCACAGACAAAGGTGGGAGTTTAACACAAAGGAAAAAACATTAGCAGATGTTATGTTAAACTTTGGTATAATGTACTTTTATCACCATATTCCGCCTTAAGAGAAACACATTGTTTCGCACTTCAACGGGCCCCTCGACGGGTATTCAAATAAGGCATTGTACCTGGTTGCACTTTGTCTAGTAATGCAAGAGCAAATCCTCAGGGTTTTGGAGCTGCCCTCTTATGACTGTGGTATTAACCTAAAGCTACAAACTGTATTCACATGTGTAAGACAGACATAAATAACACAAGATAGGCTCGATCTAAAGCCTGTTACAGTTCAGCTTTAAGCATTGGTGAAATAATGCAGTGAAAAACTTGATTAAGCTACACTGTGAGAAATAAATGGTAAAAATATGTACCCCAGCTGTCACTGTAGCAGTACCCTTTAAAAAGGGCCCAATATGTACCATTAGAAATATATATTTATACATTTGGTACCAATATGTACTTCTGAGGTACTAATATGCATGTTTGAGGTACTAATATGCACTCTTTAGTACCAAAATGTACCTCAGAGGTACTAATATGCACTCTTTGGTACCAATATATTTACCCCGGAGGTACTAATATGCAGTCTTTGATACCAATATTTACCTCTGAGGTACTAATCTGCACTCTTTGGTACCAATATTTACCTCTGATGTACTAATATGCACTCTTTGGTATCAATATTTACCTCTGAGGTACTAATAATATGCACTCTTTGGTACCATTATTTACCCCGGAGGTACTAATATGCACTCTTTGGTACCAATATTTACCTCTAGGTACTAATATGCACTCTTTGGTACCAATATGCATGTTTGAGGTACTAATATGCACGTCTATGGTACCAATATGTACCTCTGAGGTACTAATATGCACTCTTTGGTACCAATATTTACCTCTGATGTACTAATATGCACTCTTTTGAGAGGTACTAATGTGCATGTTTGAGGTACTAATATGCACTCTTTTGTACCAATATTTACCTCTGAGGTACTAATATGCACTCTTTGGTACCAATATTTACCTATGAGGTACTAATATGCACTCTTTGGTACCAATATTTACCTCTGAGGTACTAATATGCACTCTTTGGTACAAATATTTACCTATGAGGTACTAATATGCACTCTTTGGTACCAATATTTACCTCTGAGGTACTAATATGCACTCTTTGGTACCAATATTTACCTATGAGGTACTAATATGCACTCTTTGGTACCAATATTTACCTCTGAGGTACTAATATGCACTCTTTGGTACAAATATTTACCTATGAGGTACTAATATGCACTCTTTGGTACCAATATTTACCTCTGAGGTACTAATATGCACTCTTTGGTACAAAAATGCACCTCGGAGGTACCAATATGCATGTTTGAGGTACTAATATGCACGTCAATGGTACCAATATGTACCTCTGAGGTACTAATATGCATGTTTGAGGTACTAATATGCACTCTTTTGTATCAATATGTACCTCTGAGGTACTAATATGCACTCTTTGGTACCAATATGTACTTCGGAGGTACTAATATGCACTCTTTGCTACCAATATTTACCTCTAAGGTACTAATATGCACTCTTTGGTACCAATATTTACCTCTGAGGTACTAATATGCACTCTTTGGTACCAATATTTACCTCTGAGGTACTAATATGCACTCTTTGGTACCAATATTTACCTCTGAGGTACTAATATGCACTCTTTTGTACCACTATTTACCTCTGAGGTACTAATATGCACTCTTTGAGGTACTAATATGCACTCTTTGGTACCAATATGTACTTCGGAGGTACTAATAGCACTCTTTGGTACCAATATTTACCTCTGAGGTACTAATATGCACTCTTTTTTACCACTATTTACCTCTGAGGTACTAATATGCACTCTTTGGTACCAATATTTACCTCTTAGGTGTACTAATATGCACTCTTTGGTACCAATATGTACTTCTGATGTACTAATATGCACTCTTTGGTACCAATATGTACCTCGGAGGTTCTAATATCCACTCGTTGGAACCAATATGTATCTCGGAGGTACTAATATGCACTCTTTGGTACCACTATTTACCTCTGAGGTACTAATATGCACTCTTTGGTACCACTATTTACCCCGTATGTACTAATATGCACGTCTATGGTACCAATATGTACCTCTGAGGTACTAATATGCACTCTTTGGTACCAAAATGTATCTCGGAGGTACTAAAATGCATGTTTGAGGTACTAATATGCACTCTTTGGTACCAATATGTACCTCGGATGTTATAAATATGCACTCTTTGGTACCAATATGTACCTCGGAGGTTCTAATATCCACTCGTTGGAACCAATATGTATCTCGGAGGTACTAATATGCACGTCTATGGTACCAATATGTACCTCTGAGGTACTAATATGCACTCTTTGGTACCACTATTTACCCCGTATGTACTAATATGCACGTCTATGGTACCAATATGTACCTCTGAGGTACTAATATGCACTCTTTGGTACCAAAATGTATCTCGGAGGTACTAAAATGCATGTTTGAGGTACTAATATGCACTCTTTGGTACCAATATGTACCTCGGATGTTATAAATATGCACTTTTTGGTACCAGTATGTACCTCGGAGGTACTAATATGCATGTTTGTGCTACAATATGCACTCTTTTGTACCAATATGTACCTCTGAGGTACTAATATGCACTCTTTGGTACCAATATTTACCTCTAAGGTACTAATATGCACTCTTTGGTACCAATATTTACCTCTAAGGTACTAATATGCACTCTTTGGTACCAATATGTACCTCGAAGGTACTAATGTGCATTCTTTGGTACACTATTGACTCTTTGGTACCCATATGGCCTCGGAGGTACTAATATGCATGTTTGAGGTACTAATATCCTCTCTTTGGTACCAGTATGTACCTCAGCGGACTAATATGCATGTTTCAGGTACTAATATTTTTGAAAGGTTACAACTCCAGGTAGGGTACATATTTGACCTGTTTGTCTGACAGTGTATTTATTAGAATAACTGTGACACAATAGCAGTAAACATAATTAAGTTCCCATCTGGGCTAACAAACAAACAAATAAACAAACATTACGTTTACTGTAGTCGTACCTGTTATGCAGCTATTATAAGATTACATCATTTATAATGCCAAAAAGCCATTCATTTAATTTAAACAATGGTAAGAGAGACACATATTTATATGATCCTTCTTACTGTTTAATTGTCAGTAAACAGCCACCCCCCCCCCAGTCGAAATCAGGAGCCAGATCATTAAAACTTCTAAGGAGCGATCCTTTGGCTTCGGTTGTGTCCGATATTCTAACACTGTTTGTTCCAAGACTGCTAGTCTCTACTGAAACCAACAAACCTCTTATTAAATCCCAGTGTGGTGATTTAAAATAACTCTTCTGCATGAATGGCTTGCCTTTATGAGCGCAGACATGATCTATTTATGGTTTTACAGATATTATTGAACTGTTTAAGACAACTGCTTGCATTCTAGTGGCTTTCTTGAATGCATGAATGAGACGTTTCTTAAAATAGGGGTGTTTTCTTAATCACACGCTAGCTTAATTATGCAGTCATGTAGTTAAAGCAGTAAACCTTGAAACGGGACCTCTGGCGACACTATTGACATCCTGTGACCTTTGGGAAACTGGCGGGTTTTCAGGAGGCAGAATGACTTTTGGGAGGTGCTCCAAACAATACATGGGACTCCACAATGTTTTGAAGTTAGGGGCCCTTGACGGTCCCTTGGGCCCTCTCCAACACCTGTGAGGAAGACGTGCTCGATCCCAAAGGCTCCAGTCTGATTGGGGACAACGTTTTTGGGTTAAGTGGTCCGAAATATTTGTGGTTTTTAATTTGGAGTCCTTGACAAGCATTCAAACAATTTTGTGGTGGACTCAGAAAAGCTTTTACGCTGGTGGTATGTATGTAGAGAGGATGTCTCTTCACTGATCCCACACCGCATGATTAAGCAATTAAAGCCAGTGTTGAACCATGGGAAAGGTAAACACTTCTACTGAGGTTCCCATTATGAGATTTGGCTTCTAAGTCAGTAAAGTTGAATGAGGCAAAATCCTTTTTGGTTCATTAGCTTTTGTTTTCATTGTTGCATGTTAGGATTGGAGACTGTAGTCATGATTTTTATAATGCTTGTAATGTGTTTGCAAATGGAAAGCAATTCTGAGTCACTCGTTCACTGTCATTTCTGGGTTTGCGTGCTATGGTGTGTTAATGTAAAACTCTCATGTAATGGTAATCAGGGCTAATTGCTGAAATGTAAATAAATGCGTAAGTAAAAGACAAAAGTTAATCAGATTTATGGTGGTAATTATGTTTGCACTAATGGCATGCTTTTAAAAACAGAAATGTCTATGCAAATCAAGTCCATTATTCCATATTTCAATTTGTATAAAAACTTTAGCACTCTTGCAATCTTTTATTTTATGGGCCACCCTTATTTAGTTTAATTCCAATTAACAATATTGTAACTGGTGCATTTTAGGCCCTGTTTACACCTGGTATTAATTCTTTCCCCGTCAGCATTTTTAAAGCAGCAGCTTTTTATGATTTTCACAAAGTTTTAGTGCCTTCCAAAAAATGTTCTTCTTTAAATATATAAACATACAATATATCAGATTAAAGAACAGACCCTCTGTTAAAAAAAAGCGTTTCATCCTGTCTTTATTTGTTCTCTTTTATCACCTCTCAAATATGGGTAGGTTTAATAAAAATATACAAATTTGAGCAAAAAGCTGCGATCAGATTCAGAGAGATAAGATTCAGAACGATGATCAAAACATACACAGAGTTTTTATTGTTTTTGGATCAGTGAATGCTTCAGTATTTTCTAAGTTGTGTAAGAGCACCACCTAGTGGATAATAGCAGAAATATGGATTGCAGTAAAAACTCATAATTGGCATGTAAGCGTTTTCTCTTAAGTGACGAGATAACTCGTCAATGGTGGGGAAAGAGTTAAAATGCATTCTGGTCGATCGGATCACAAGTGTATATTTTAACATTTTATTTTCATTTTAACTTTATTTTCTGCAATGTTTTTTCATCGGTCCTGACTTCTAGCGTGAACCCACAGTGTTCGCCACGGCTTTTGGTAATCATTGCTAAAATTAAAGTGGCTGCTCTCCGCCTCTTTCATTTTTGTTTCATTTTGCGAGCGTGTGAAATGAAAAAATACGCTTTTTTGTGTGTCTCTCATCCCCATGCGCATCTAAAGCCCCCGTGAACAGGAAGCTGCGATCAACTTTACTTCCTTATTGTGACGTATTTCTGAGTGAAACGGAATATTAGAACTTGCAGCAGACTTTTTGTGCACACCGCCTGCAACATCTTCGTTGTTTGTTGCTCGTCTTTTTCAGGTTGTTAGGAGGCATTCCTAATGCTGCCCTCACACCAGCCGCGGTAGAGGCGTGAAGGGCGAGTGATTTCAATGTTAAGTTAATGTGAAGACGTGTTGACGCACGTCTGGAGGTCACGCGGTGCGGTAGACACGATTCTGCCTCATTTGCGCAAATTGAGCGTCTGGCGCAGTATGCGTGAATGGTGCTTTTTGTGCATTTTGCGTTTGACACCCGAGTTGAAAATTTTGAACTGTGGCGGTTTTTCGCCGCCGGGAGTCACTGATTCAACATGGATGAACGCTTGATATTGTCCGTGAGTAGTCACCCGGAGCTATACGACACAGCTCCTGGAGCGAATAATGGAACTCGCCAAACTGGGAACGCCTCCGGAGGGTCTGATGGACCCAAGTATGGCGACGCTGACCCCTACGCCGCTGTTCTGCTCTCCAGAGCAAATACAAACCTGTAACTCTCTCCATGAATGCACGATCAACATCAGCCATCTTGCAAACAAACCGCATAGCACTTGCCCCTCCCACAAGAAGCGGATTTCGCATCGAAAGCGCGTCAAAAGCTTGCTTTTTCCGTGCATCTACTTCGCTCTAGACGCACGAATGCATCCAAAATGTTCAAGTGGCAAACTAGACGCAGAAGACGTGATTTTGACGCCTCAAACGCGGCTTGTGTGAACCCACGGTAATAATTCAGATTTTCCTAGTAACACCTATAAACAAATGAGTAACCGTAGTCTCAGTAAATGACGAAAAATGGATGAAGTGAACTTCCCTGCTTCACTCTTATTGGTTGTCGCTCCCGTCATTTGCATAGAGTTGAACTGTTCTCAACTTTGTTGCGTCGCTGGATACGGCCACTTCCTGTCGTCAAGCTTTCATTGAAATGAATGAGATTCTGTCGCTCCGTCGTTGCTAGCTGTTGGCAGTGTGCACACAGCTTGACAGTTGAGGGGGCGGGGTTAACGAATGCTCCGCCCAAGCCATTTCATCAGAGAATGATTGCCACAAGAGGGTGAAAATACATTTTCAGACTTCACGTGAGGGCATATACATTTTTTAAGTAATGACCCACATGGATAAATTGTTTAAAATGAACACTGCAATATTCCATTAAATAGTCCGTTTTGATTTCATGGGGACTTTAATACCAGGTGTAAACAAGGCCAAATGGCAGGAGAACCGGTGTTGACCGTCCAACACAAATTTTTACATAAAGACAGGTCATTTGTCCAGGTATCTGAATAATCCAAACTGGCTAAGTGTAGTCTTATTGCTCAGCTGGAATTGATATGTTCTTGAGAATGCTCTGAGGCATGAATAGATAATTGCAGTGGTTGCGGCGTAAAGTAATTATAGAGGAGTGCATTTAAAACTGCTGGTGTTGAATCGTTAAAGATGTGACGAAACGAAAAGCCATAATGTTGGCCGCAGGTCGCCAACTGGTTTTTATGATTTCATTCAGTTGTAAATGTGGGCTGATACCCATCTACATTCACACATTTTAAACCCACCGGCTTTGACGACAGCGTTGATTTATGCATTATGTTGTTTTTCCTCCAATCCAGAATCAAAGGGTAACAGTGGATTTGGATCATTGACTCCTCAATGGATAAAAAATGAGTCTTCTGGCCCAACTTCCTCTTAATCAATCATCTGTCGTTAAAGCCCGAACCCTGTACAATTTCTTTGGAGCGCAAAGACAATGTCGCTGTATGTTCCAAGGCGATGGTTGGAATGAGTTTCTCAGCATGTTATTATGGTCTAGATCCAGCGAGGCTTCGCAACAGTGGCTCGGTATGTTTACGCCGCATAATGTATATATGTTTTGCTTTTAAATCATAGTGCACGCCACACGCATGCAAAAAATTGAAAATATTCTGGCCGAGCGTTCGTGCTAACCGTGCGTGACAGCCAGGACCCTTAAGCAGACTGTGAAGGTACTGCGTTTAAGAAAAACAAACGATGATGTGTATATACGGCAGTGTGTATATTATAAGTAAACCGTATCCCCTTTGATGTGCAGGGTGGCGTACGCGCCTATAGGCTCGTGACAATTTGTGTAAATGAGTAAAAAGCTGTTATTGTTTCTCTGTTTAAGTTCAGCGAACCCTTTTAAACCTCTTTCCTGTCTGTTTCCCTTAATGTTGTGGCATGTATGCATCATGGTTGTGGGGTGTTTTGCGATGTCAGCTGGTACAGGGGATGGTGATTGAGTTTGAAATGGAGCAGGTCAGCTTCAGGGTATCTGAACAGGCTTAATGGACCCGTTTGAGACCCGCAGGGGCCAGGATCGCCGTGGGTCACCGCAGGGTCATGTTTACTCAGAGCCTTACAGAGCGTGCCGCATGCCATCGCGTTTTTCCCCCGATTGAGCAAGTGCAGCGCCGCATCTGGATGCCATTGGGGTCCGACGGTGAAGGAACCTTGCCGTAAGGCTGCTGGGGGAGAATTTTAGGTTTACCAAAAAATCTGTGCTTTCAAACAGCACTACAGGGTCTTCGGTCCAACTGGCCATGTGCACGCTGCTAACTGTCAAACATACCCGAAAGTGACACAATTATAGCGGTATGCCACAGGTTCAAGATTGTTCGGGGTAGGTACCACCGCGTTTCATTTTTCGAGCCTCGCTGTACAGCCAGTCACATCTCATTAAATTTGGGGCAGCTTTCTGAATGCACTCCTGTGGTTAACAAGAGTTTTAATGCAGGGACTGAATGTGCAACAGAGAGGGTAAATGGAAGGTGAGAAGCTTGGCATGCGACAAACCCTTAGCTGTGGAGAGTTTGGCACCATTAATAAATAAAAGCTACCCACTGGAAATAGGCATAATCAATTGTCGGAAATGAAACTCGCGTAGATCATTAAAATATGAACAGCACCATTCACTAAAAGTGCTTTTATGGTGTCCCCAAGGAATGGAAAAATGTATAGTGTGCAGTGCAGGATTACATTTTTGCTAACATATACTAGGATGACAGACCTTTGGGAGAGAAAGAAACGTGCATTAATACAAACGTACAGACTCTGTTTAGGAGATAATTAATCATTTAAAAAAAACTAAACGACCTCTGTGGTACTGTATGGATTTGGTTATGCGGCGTGTGATTGTAAAGACATTGTTTTTAAAATCTCAAGTTAGCACACATGATATCTTGGTATTTGTGTCTTATTGCTAATTTCGTCCGAGACGTGATTGATTATGGAGATGTATGGAAATGAATAGGAATGCATGGAAGGGCTGCGGTCTGAGAGGTTTGCTAATGCACATTAGTGTGTTGGGACGGTGTTAGTCCAGCCGGTATTAGTGAACACTTTTAGGTTAATCTTTTCACCCCTTCTTCACAACACAAGGCCAATCCTGTAAGCATTACCTGTGATTAGAACGGTTTATGTCCCAAATCCTTATTTAGCATTCGGCACGCAATTCTACACTCTACAACCCCCATGTGACCCTTTTGGATACACAGAAGCTCCCTCAAGGACAATGTGATTGGCTTAATTCTCATTTTCTATTCATTTTAAATTTCTTATGCTAGTAGTTTGAAACTTGTTTTCCTTAAACATTTTGGTAGCACTTTAACACTTTGAGTAGTTGTTGACCCAAATCCTTTCCCTAGCATATACAATAAGTACATGGATTTACCAGTATTTTGTAGGATAAATGCACTGTAAGCATGTACTGTAAAATAAAGTGCAACCAAAAGTAGTTTATTATCGTTCTCTGTTTAAGCTGTTTGACCTACAGTCTTATGCAGTTTCTTGCGGCACGCCTAAGGGGCGCGTGTTTTTTCAAGCACCCATGTTAACAAGTTGGAGCATGCGTCAACAGTGCGTATTCGCATAGCAGGAGCGATGCTGAAGCAGCTGTGCTGCGATTGTTTCGCCGTTGCTCATAAATGTATATAAAATAATGTGAATTTGAGATTTTTGTACTGTTGGTAAGCTGCACCATACGCGCTGCAAACGCAGCCGGTGTGAAAGCACAATGACCACTCTCCTTGTGCGCTGCTTGTGCTACGCCTACGTGCTGATTACGCATGTGGTATGAAACCGGCGTTAAAATTAAAAGTATATAAAGGTAATAAAGAAAATACATACATAATATAAGGTAATAAACAAAAATAAACATTAGTAAGCATTCAGAAAATATTAGCATCAAAATGATTTGCATATAATCAAGTTTTTGTTCCTAGATACTCCAAAACCTTTTATTTGTATGAATTATAAATATTTCTAAAGTCCCCGATAGGAAGTTCTGTTTGCAGTGCAAAATTTTTAGTTAATGTTTTTTTCAGATGCTGTTTCAGGGCCTTAGGGTCTTTTAGACCCCACATAGAAATGAGGGTTAAGATGAAAATCAGGTAATTCAGACTGGAATGTGCCCATATCCGTCTCCAAAGTAGCTCCTGGGGTCGGGAGCGTAAGGTGCTTATGTGCACGATACACGCACTTCTTTTGTCAAGGTGCTGTTGACATGTGAGGTATAGAAATGAAGAAGTGAGAGAAAAGGAGTTTGCCTAGGGGACGTCGCTCGGGCACCGGGCTCTGATGTGTGTGTGATGGAGTGTGAGACTGTTAAACTATGACCCGGCTGCAGAAAAATAAAAACCAGCTGAGGGACTCATGCATCGCTCTGTGTGTGAGAGGTTGAATTGAGGAAGGGAGGACGGAAGGTGAAGAAAATTCAGATGATTGATGGAGATGAGAGTGATAGCGGTAACTTTATGAACTGATTTTCTTGTTGACATTGAAGAAAAGCAGACAGACGGAGTGAGGAAATAATAAACCCCCATGAGAGGAACAGTGCTTCGGCGTGGGTGAACAAATCGTGATAACAACTGCGTTAATTTGTCAGTCTAATCTTAAAACCTGTCCCAGTGATTTTAAGTGCCTGTGGTGTTAAAGGAATTTTCGACTTATTTTGAAGAGGGTTTAAAGGGGTCATAGCGTGAAACTTTTTTAATGTTTAAGTGCTATAATTAGGTCCCCCGTGCTTCTATTAACCTAGAAAATGTGAAAAAGTACAACCCAGAAAGTTAGTTTTTAGTTTTCCGTGCAAGCATTGTTCAGAATTCACTTGTTTTGTGCTGTACGTAGGTATCAAGGCCAATTATGTAACTGCCCCTTAATCTGGATTTTCCAACCACATCACTGCCATTTAGTGCTGAGAGAAAGAAAGAAAGAAAGAAAGAAAGAAAGAAAGAAAGAGAGAAAATAATTGACAGCTCAATTGAGTTTCAATTTCAACAAACCACCATTATGCCGATCAGTGTTTGCATTTTATCAGCTCATTTGCATTTTAAAGTACACACCCAAAAACTGCACATTTTTGCTTGCACCTACAAAGTGGCATAACATGCTGTAATAAATTATTTCTGGGGTATTTTAAGCGAAAACTTCACAAATGCCCTCTGGGGACACCAAAGACTTATTTTACATTTAAAAAAAATCATAATATGACCCCTTTAAATTTCACTTTTTGTGAAATTTTATTGTCTTAAATACTTGTATTTACCTGTGAATACTAATGTGCATTGTACGTTATGTGTTAATTATTTTTAATAACAAATTTAAAACCAAATATTTTCCAAATGTATTTTTCTGTTGTTTTCCAGATATCTAAAATTTCTTGGAAAACAAGATAATATTTATGAAGCCGTAAAGATGACATTTGCAAAACAGTAAAACTAGATAAAAAAGTATTCATAAAATTTACTTGATTAAAATCGTGAAGAAATTATGATTTAACCTCTTTAACCTCTTTAAATTGTAAGATTTGTGCTTAAAATAAAAAAAAAGCAATAAGAAGAAAATAAACTTAGTTCATTATATATTTTCAAAAAAGTCTTACACTATAAAAAGTAAAAAGTTAAGTCAACTTTAAAAATTACTTTCATTTGTAACAACTACATTTGTTTTACTTAAATTTTCACAAAGTATTTTTCACTTAAACATAGTGAAAAAAACTTACTTTTTTGGTGTTACCAATTGAAGTAATTTTTCAAGTTGATCCAACTTTTCACTTTTTACAGTGTACACTATTTAACATTCTTAAATCAAGATATTTTGTAATTTTGCTAGATAACAAGAAAAAAATACTTTTATGTGGTGAAGAACATTAATGGTTTTGAAATCCTTGTAAATTTATCTAAAGTGATTAAGTGCATAAGAAGTTTATGTTTGTAGAGATTAACTTGAGTATAGTTTAACCGGTTCTCGCCATGAATATACACATAGATGCTGAAATGCCAGTAATAAATAAATAAATAAACTTTAATGGCTTATATGTCTCTAAATCATTCGTCACATACATACATAAAGTTAAACGTTTTTTTCATTTTGATTTAAACCATGTAATGGTGCAATTGCTAATAATGTTAACATCCATCTCATGGTAATTGAAGCA
Organism: Misgurnus anguillicaudatus; assembly: GCF_027580225.2. Classification (NCBI taxonomy): domain Eukaryota; kingdom Metazoa; phylum Chordata; class Actinopteri; order Cypriniformes; family Cobitidae; genus Misgurnus; species Misgurnus anguillicaudatus. The sequence continues at coordinate 28,484,062 of NC_073337.2, forward strand.
CGTTTGGTGCTTTCAAACATTTGTACTTTTCCTGTTTTATCCTCTGTCCCTCTCTGAGTTGGAGGTCATGGTGGTGCACTTTTGGTCATGTTATGAAGTATGTCAAGTTTAATGAAACGAGGGGACCCTATGATCCTTCAGCACCCTGTATCCTCTGGGAATACATTAATTAGGAATTACCAGAAACAGACTGACTGAGAAGTTATATTGCCAGTTGATCTACAGCTGTTCGACTTTGCACAGTGTTTTACACACTCTTCTTAACTGTGATTTAGTGAGTTTCTCCTTTACAAAACCATTAAAAGCATTTATGTCCTATGGCACAAAGAGCATCATTGTTCTATTTTATTGTCGCAGCTTTTTCATTTATTCATTCATTCAAGATGGTTGCATACAAGACTTTGAGCGATATATGAAAGGTCACAGTCTATAGCCATGTGTGAATTCTCATGAGAAGTCTTTAAATAAAGATGACTTTAATACTAGTGTATGTTTAATCTTGCCCTGGCTTCGCCTATCCGATTTCATTTCATTTCTGGAGAGATGCCCTCAGCATCGAGGATGTAATTTCAGGACTCCATGAGTTTGGAACTCTCGATCCATCTCACCCCAGATGAAACTGGTTTATTATTACAGCGAGGATGTAATATCAGACCGAATGTTTCCACTGGCTGGGAATAATGCCCTGAACATTCCATTAACCAGTCATACGCCACACGTTGCAAGGTGGCGGTTTCCTGTTCATTTGCTGGTTTAGATGTTTGGTCACCTGGAATACCATGTTGTGGGACTGGATCTGGACCATCCTTACGCTGGTTCAAACTGATAGAAACTCATGGACCAGCAAAATATACCAACAATGAAAAAGATGGTTTAAACAAAAATGTCTGCTGTTACCTACTCTGCAATGCCTTTTCATACTTGGACTCTAAGCTCTGGAATGATTTGCCAAAAAATGTTCCGGAATCAGACACAGTCGATTAATTTAAGTCTAAACTAAAGACATTTCTATTTAACAAAGCATTCACATAATATGTCTAGTAATTATACTTATCCCGCAATAGTCAGCATGTCCGGAACAAAGCATTCACATAACTCGTCTGGGTAATATACTTATGCCGCAATAGCTAGCCTCTCTGGAACCGAGCGTATTATAAACCACAATTCTGCGTGACACTTGCATAACATGTGAATGACCCCTACGCTAATAGGATTTTGTTTCTCTCTCCCTGTCTTGTCCTCATTCCCGAGGACAATGGGACTAACAGACAGATATATTATGTTTTAATCCCCATAAAATTGTATAAAATTAGATATAAAAAAATATAGGGGTGTAAAGATTAATCGATTCGTATCAATGCATCGATTATACAGGCGCCGATTTAATGCATCGATGCGTCCGCAAGAGGATCGATTATTAATGTGTTTATTTTGCCGCTTATGTCTGCTCGCATGTCTATTTTCAGCATTCGCTCAGACATATGCGTACAACCAACTATTAAGCTGCGCGTGGCGCTCACTAACCTCTTTGTTATCTTCTATGTCACACCGCTTCACACGCGTTATTTACGTTTCACAGTCTGTTGTTCACACACATTGCTGAGTCTTTTAAAAGCGATGTAACCGTCAGCGCAACACGCAATTTCTGTTTGAGCCTTAGTCAATCCCAAAGGTGGATGAATTGAGACACAGCAAGTGACTCGCGCTGTCTAGATGAGTCGGAGGTTTTCATAAAAATAAGAACATTAAGCTCTTGTCTAGCGAATCCAATGCTCTAAATGGTCATTAAACATCTAAAATAATCCTTATCTGTACGTTTCCTGAGAAGTGTATACCGTCCCAAATCCATACTCTAAAGCAAAGATGCGTCTTCATTCACTTTTGGTTTCGTTTTTAAAGCATGCAGAAATGACAGAAAATACATTGCTTGATGTTAAAATAATTATTAAAAGAGATAAAGTTCTGGACCTGATTGATGTTAAAAGATTAATTAAGAGTGACTCAAACGCAATCTTCCAGACGCTGTCGTCTGACGCGCATGCACATAAACGCGCGAGTGCGTGACCCTGATATAGACATTTAAAATTACAGTTTTAAAAATATCTGTTTTGACAAGAATTCACGCAGGTATGACATATAATCTGTTTTATCTAAAGTGAATGTTTGGTTAACTGTTGAGGAAAAGTATGTGTTGTGTAACATTATATTAAACCCTTGCATTAGCCTACATCTTAAAGTGGTCTGTCTTATAGTATGTCAAATTTAAACAATACAAAAAAACATAAATTTAACACATAGTGATATTGTTTTTGCTTGCGTGAACAGGTGTAGTTCTGATTCCAACAAATCATGCATTGTTTTGAATATTTTTAATGTTAAATGTTTGTTAAATGTGAACTAATTTAAGAAAATTTGCTCATCCCAACTCAATTTGCAAGCACAGGTCACAAATGATGCAGCAGCAAACAGAAATGGAGAAAGAACAAGGTCTTCTAAAGGAAAATTAAATATAAAACTATGACTGATGGTTCTGTTGAAAATGTAAACAGGCTGTTGTAAACATACATTTGCATATAGCATAAATATTTGTCCAAATCCATGTTGATTAGAGCATTAAAAACTTAAAAAGTGTTAAATTAGGGTAAATTTAGAACAGATAAAATTTTTTTTAATCTTTTGACAGCCCTAAAAAATATCTAGAATTGAATTGAATCGGATCGGATCTAATTGGATCACGGGGAATTCTGAAGAAAAAAATTGAATCGTTGACATAAGAAATCAGTATCGGATTGAATCGTCATGAAGGCTCTGATTTACACCCCTAATAAAATATATCCTCTATAGAATCAATCAGCTATGTTTGGCTTTCTCCCAAGGGTTTTTCCCCTCCTAGGACTTTTCCTGCAGGGTTTTCTCCTAGGGTTTTTTTTCAACATGGTTAAACTTACCACCCTCTTTTATATATGTTACATTCTTACTACGCTGGTTAGTACGGTTAAATCTTAACCGCTGTATTTTGCTGCTTATGTTTTATAATTTGTTTTCTCCTGCATCTATTAATGTAATGGTGCTTTGAAAAAATTAAGCAATTCAGAAAAGCGCTATATAAATAAAATTGAATTGAATTTGAATAGTCTGTTAAGACAAAATAAAATATTCTGGAAATGTATGCTTTTTTATACTATACTTAAAAATTAAAAAGAGACAAAGACATCTTCAAAAGAGTTCATATTGTGTACATTTTAAGTCTCTTATTTTAAGCCATACGCTAGCTCTGTATTAAGATCAGACCAGAATGTGTGCACACATAAGATTAAAGTTTATTCTGTGATTTTGAATATCTCTAGGCATAAAATAGTTACACATGCTTTAAATGTAAAATAATAAAGTTTCACCTCATAGTACATAGTTCATCAACTAGATATTGCACCAAAGTTTATTCTCATTCAATATTACGGTAATATCACTGGTACCAGGGGCGACATAAGAGTACATAGCCCAATAAATGTCTTATCTGATCCAGATGTATTGTCGGACCCTCGTTTGATCTCTCATCGGGCCTGGTAACGGTTAGCAAGGTTCGCTCGCTCACGGCACAACAAAGAGTTTAGGAAATAAAGGGAATTTTAGCTGAGTGGGAAGAGAGAAAGAGGATCCATATTGTTGGAGAGAGAGAGAAGCGCTGTCCAGCTGTTGGACAACATCACTTCACACTTACCTCATTCAGTGACAGACCAGAGTAAAATCTGCAATATCCCAGACATGAGCGTGTAGGACATTCCCATTGTGTGTATGTGTTGGTCACTGCTTGTGTATGAATTGCGGTTGCCAACTTTAGCAGGGTAAATAATGGGTGCTTTCTTTATCTTTATAACACATATGTTATTTGAGATTTAAGTTAATATTGTTTGTAGTTGACAGTGAACCACGTTGTAAAAGGAATTAAATGCTTTACAGTGTATGCACATTAATGTGCAAGCAACTAAAATAGTAATTGCATAGAAGTTGCTGTAGAATGTAAAACTGTATTTATGTAGGCATAGATAAATAATAAGAGTTCTGTACATGCTAATGACATATCATGAGCTTTAAACACAATGTTTCCCCCTTCTTATTTAAACATTGTGCATGCAAAACAGGCGAATCTCAATATAACACCAACTATGACGTTAAAGTCGTGATGTACGCCCCAACATTAAATTACACATTAAATTAAGTACGATGCTAAAACCAAAGTTGTGACTGCTGAGTTAGCGCTATATGCTAGTTAATGCATTATGATAGCGTTTAGGCTAAAGTTCTACTATTGACGTTAACAGTTATGTTTTACAGTTCCATACTGAAAAAACACAAACTTGCGTCCATTAATAATCTCCAAACTATTGATTATTCCTCAAATTTCGTATCTTCGTAGGGCCCTATAATTTCCGCGATCACGGAATCGCGGACGGAATCGCGGAATTGGCTAATTAACACGGAATCTAGTATTAACGCGGAATTTTACGGAATTTTACATATTTTGAATAAAATTATGTTTTTGTGTGGGAGACGAACGTATGTCTGGGGGAAATGCAGACCGGGGAAAGTAAATCTGGGCGACACGCCCCCTCCCGTCAGTTCAGACCCCCTCCAAAACACTGAAACCATGGCGAAGCGGCTCTCCACGACTCTGCTTTCGTCAGTGAAAAAATTCGACGCCAAGCAGGTCTCACATGACTTTTATATGACCGGAGAACTGTTATTTTGGAAGTTTTGTCAACACTCTGTTCACGGTGAGCGCAAAGATACATGCACTCTTTCATCCACGTCTGTCTCACTGTACCTCTCTCACGTGCACGCGCTCACGCATCTGTCCGAAGTGCGAACACAAATCCTCATGTATTTGTTCAGTTTTATGCATTTCAAGCGAGCTGAGGCAAACTAACTATCCCTCGCATTTAAAATATAATCAGCTGCATCATGGCACCGCTCTCTGTCTCTCTTTCGCTCGCACGTGCAAAGAGCTGCGTGCTCATGCTGTCCTAATTCAGATCACTATCCTGTGTATGTTTGTAAAGTTATATGCATTTCAAGCGATTGTATATAAAATATGGATCGCGTTCCGCTGGATTGATGTGTTTAAGGCACTTCTGAAGGCACCACTGCTTTGACACCTTGTTGTAGCCTCCTGCAAAAACACTCAACAATGCATTGAATTGAGTTGTGTGTGTGCACGCGTGTGCGTGTGTATGTGCGTGTGTAAATGCATCTTTTATAGTCATTAAGTAATCCTGTTATCCAGTTTTCCCCCCAAATCATTTACATTTTAATCATTAACATTAAAGGCACACTATTTTTATGACTAAAATAAAAGTAATGGGTAAAAAATATAATTGCCAAAAATTAAAACGGATAAAACGGAATTTGCAAAAATTAAAACGGAGAAAACGGAATTTGGGAAAAAATAAAACGGAATTTGGGAAAAAATAAAACGGATTTTATAGGGCCCTATCTTCGTCAGATACAGGCTCAAACATAAGATCTGTTTACACACACACACACACACAGAGCTACTAAATGAGCTGCTTTGTGAAACAGCCAATCAGAGCAGAACTCAACTTTTATTATTTGTGACCTTTCCAAATAAGGTAATAATAGACCATTTCATTCTAAAGGCGAATCATTGGTTGTAAATGGACATGTAAAATCGTCTCTGGATTATTTTTGCAGATATCAGATGTAGATATCAGAGAACAATTTAACAGATTATTTACATGCATTTTTTGGCACCTTTAACAGAAATAAGTGCTGAAATTTCACTTTTGCTTTACAATTGCACATTTTTGACCTGGGCTTTTTGCATCTTACATGTCTTCTAGACACAAAAGACAAACTGTGTCCATATGCATATAATACATATGAGCAATTCCAGCATTATGCATGACATTATTAGTCAAAAATTTCAAAAACATAATTTCTCAGAGAATGTATTTATTACCAGTATATTGAACCATCTGTTCATATTTTATATCCGCCTGTAGTCATGTATTCTGTTTTAGATAAGGGAAATGTACGTGTTATGGATATGGAAAAAAGGACACGTTTTTGGGTGATGACATACTTTGTAGAAATACTCAACAAATGTCAAAAAATAAATAATATTTATTTTAAATTTCATGTGCACATTTATGAGTAAAAAACGTTATGCATGTGACATTAATAATTACTCTTAATGACCTTGCACTGGCATTTAGGCCACCAAATATTGACATCTGAGATATCAGTATGGTTAAAAACATTTGCGTTGAATTGCTCAACACAATTTAGTTTGTGTAAAGAACATATGAATATTTTTCATAATACAGAACTGCTTGCATCCCGTAGTTATTGTTTGTGCATATGGCAAAATTTCTTAATGAATATTAATTTTACGCTACTGCATTCGGCTTGCATTGTGATCCACGTCGATTGCCGGAACTAACGACTTGAGATGATAAAGGATATTAATTAAATCTATCTTTTTCTCTCTGAAAGGAAAGGGGCTTCCTCTCAGCCTTTGTAAGAAGCTTGATAAATGATTTCATCTCATCGTATTCATTTTTTTCATTCAGGCTGCAGAGATTACACTCCAAAGCCCTTGGATAAAACAAGCCGTTTCTGATCTTTTCCTGTTTTGCGTCACATCGTCCTGCTCCAACTCATTTACCACACCATTACCTCAAAATCACCCACCGACTGTTTTCCCTTCTCCCTTTACTTGTTCGTAGTTTAATAAACCACAGATTTACCCAAAACGCACCACCCAAGCGAGAGACCACATACATGTAGGATATACATTTACAGTGTGGTTGAACCAACCTCAAATCCTGTAATTCAAGCGTATAACATGTCTTATGTGCCTACACTTGTCTTTTTTGGTGCGTGTCTTTGCCTCTCATTTGGCCGAGCTCAGTATTTAATATCTAATAAATTCGCATGCCGCACACACAAGCTGTGTCTGTCAAGGTGAATGACCTGTAAAAAATAAAGACAGATTTGAAAACTGTCATCTTATTACAGGTCGGGCCCTAGCAGCATCCGTAATTGAATAATCGAAGATGCTCTTGGAGGAAATTAAAAAATCACTCTTGAGGAATTGGGTTATCTAAGTAGAAAATTACTGTATTGATTTTGTTGCATTGCATGGATTGCGAGTGCCAATTTGTTTTAGATCGCTATTCTTCTGTCTTGAAGTTGAATTTGTTTTTAATCATTTATTTTTTTATTTCACAACTTTGGAAGCCAAAAAACTACTTTTTGTAGAACTTCTCGATCTTTGAAGGTGGGCCAAAGGTTTGCCTTTGTGTGGTGTAGATGTTTTCCGAGCAGGTTTCCGACTACAGGGTTTGGTATCTTGTTTCACGCTTTTAAACGTGTGCAGATGAGTTCGAGAGACATGACAGAGCCGTATTTATCATGTCAGGCGCTTTCTTCAAAGCTGAATAAAAACGCCTCTGTGTTTGGTTCTCTCCATGGTGACTGGAATGCCAGAGGAGGGCCAGATCTGTCACAGATTATGCCAAGGTGTTGGCATCCAGGAAAACAGTAGTTAGGTAAAAAAAGACTAAAAGACTAAAAATGAGAAGTCAGGCTTTGCGCTCTTTAAAATAAAGGTGATGATGCCTTATAACTGGGGACGGACTCCCCTTGCGGGCCTGAGATGGTGCCAGGGGGACCCGGTTTTATGGTATTTTTAAAAATATATTAATTCATCATAAATTCTGTGCAATTAAACTTAAAAAAACAATTATAGGTCCAACAGCACAATAATGTATAATTCAGTCCTTCCAGTCCTTTTTTCTGTAATTGTTGCGAACAAAAAATACAGAGCCCCTAAGGTGACATTGGAGTAAAAAAAATCAAAAGTTTAGTTTCATGTGCTCACGTAAAACCTTCATTTGCTCACGCGAAACCTTCATGTGCAGATTGTTTTTAAAAGTTTAGTTTCGCGTGTAACTATCGCGCAAAAAATAAATAAAGTTTTCGCATTTTTTAAGAAAACGTGTCGCAAGATCAAGGTTTTTTACAGAGCCCCTAAGGCAGTGCTTCTCAATTATTTTCTGTCACGTCCCCCCTAGGAAGAGGTAAACATTTTGCGCCCCCCAACTCTCCGCCGCGACTGTAAATATTATAATTTGTCTATAAAATTACACATCTGCAAAACATTATATCCTTATTAACATTGAGAAAACACAACAAGAAAACACAAAAAAAGAAATATCGATCAACTTACAACAAAGAATAACTTTATTAACATAGTTTTTTAGTCTGTAACAGAAAAGACTTAAAATGCATCAATTTGCCTGAAATAAAAAATCAATCCTTATTTAAAGTATAATATTTTTTGACCATTTGATACTGAAAAATTAAATATAATCAATAAATAATAATAAAAAACACAAGCGGCTTATCAGCGTGATTGGGGTGTAATGTCTTTAAAAATCACTTCCTGAAAAAGTATTTTCCCTGGGGTCTCACGCGCCCCCCCTGGTGTCGCTTCGAGCTGGAGGGACTGATAATTTAATATGTTTTGTATAATTTAAATTCAGCCTGGTCTCATGAGAATTCGTACATATTTTACGAGTTGGCTAATTTGTATGAATTGTATAATAAAAAAAATGTACGAATGTGGAATTCAAAAGAATTAGCCACCTCGCAAAACGCATAAAATTGTCATGAGATAGCATTGGATTGTTGTATTTCATGAATTTTCTTTAGGGGGGTGCAAAAGAATGAACATTACACTGGGGGGGATCGTAAGATCGTTGACTGAAAGGTTAATTGGGGAACAAGAAAAGTTTGTTTATGGTATCACTGCGATGATCCCTTCCTAGCATCCTAACATCAGGTTGAAGATTCAGGAGAAAGTGCATTGACCTCTGATGTAAGCATCTGTAAAGCTTAAGTGCTGTTTGAAACAAGCTCAAGAGGGTGGAAACGTAAAGAAAATAAGAAAGTAGTCTGATGATGGTGAAAAAAAGTGTCTGGGTCGAGATGGAGATGAATGCTAGTCGGAAAGAGGGAGGGACCGGAGAATGAAATAGATTTTTAAGAATGCACGGCTTGGTTATGAGATCGATCGAGCAGAAGACAGGAGGCCGATGTAAAGCAATCAGAGTGCTGAATGAGACGCAGCCGTCTCTGCTGAGCCAGCGTTAAAAGGCGGCCTTCATTTTGACTCTGTGTTTTCTTCCAGTCCTCCGAGCCGCTAACGCAATCACCCACGATTCTTTGCCGCGTACAGATCGTGTTCTTGTGGTATTTGTGATTTGGGCAGACAATGATGGATTTGCCCAGTTTTGATTACAGTGCTGATTCGCAAAGAAAAATTTACCGGAAAATTGTTGATGCAGGAACATTTCGAAGACTGCAGAAAAATGCATGGTCCAAGAACTGGGATCTACAGGAGATTATGGGAATTAAAAAACTTTATATGATACAATTACCCCAATCAGGATGCTGTTCAGCTCTTTTCTCTGCATCATGCAATTCTGTTTAGTGAAACGAGTCTATGATCAGTTTAGAGATGTTTTTAAGCTTGTAACAGAAATGCTTGTTATGGCTTAACACAATAAGCTTAGTCAGTTGCATTGACCCACGAGAGAAAGTGACTATCTGCCTAACACAAGTTTAAAGTGCATAAATGAAACGTGTCCAAAAAATAGCTTTACCACGCCAACATCCACCACTTGACTTCTGCAATTTCCTGCAGCTGCATTACAGGTCAAAGGTATTGGGGAAAATGTAACGCTGCATTAAATATGGCTTTTACCGTGTGCCTGAGGGGAACAATGGGCTTTCTATGTACAGTTAACATACACATTACACTTGTCACAAATCATTATTTTGGAACCGATGATGTAAAAATAGGAACAAAATAATATTCTGTATAAAGATTTGTGTTAAAAAGACGCCTAGTAAATAGAGCTGGCTATTGGCAAGGGGCTCACTATACGATCAAAAATGTAAAAAATTAGGGCTGAATTTATTTTATTTTTTTTTACATTTTTTAAGCCAAAGTGCGTCCACAAGAAAGCTGCAGGTGTTGTAAATTTTTTCACTCCCGCTAACTTGAGAAATTGCCTGTATATAACAGACCACTGGACAGCGACAACTACAGCAGCGTAGGAGGAGGTCATTTGACGCACACAGAGGGATTATTACATTTTTTAAATATCGATTGTAGAGAATGAAATACCGACACACTATCGTGGAAAAAAGTATCATGATAGTTGGCTGTATCGATATTTTTGCACAGCCCTACTAGTAAATAGGTTGGGAATTGGTTGAAAATAGGTTAAGATAGTAATTAAGCACTTTCATAGAGAAATAAGTTGTAGATCTGCTTTGTATATTACTTTTCTAAATGATTTTCAGTTTTTATAACATGTTTGGGTTGTTAACATGACAAGCAGTCCTGCGTTGTTTCTTGTTGTAATAATTAAACTATTTTAAAAGTCTTTCTGTACATGTATTTTAGTGTACGTAGTTTTAATTATGATTAAAGTTCCTGTAAAGCCAATCTTAAAAATCGTCTTTAAACACCTAATAAATGTTAGAAATGTATTTTGAAGTGTTTTTTGAGTTTAGGATTTTTAGGCGGCCCTAAAACGTTGTCTCGATGACGCATTTAGTGCCGCATGGCCCCACCCCTCCATGAGTGGTCTTAGCGCCGACAGCGGACAAGCCCCCACCGCTTGATAACTGAGAATGCTACCTATTTTTCCAAGATTTTGATAACTTATTTGCCCTTTTATACATAATTCAAAATTGGTTGGGTGGTTAATAACCCATTTTTTCTGTGGTGTAACAAACTCAGAACACATTTAATATCTGATTTTACAGGGACTTTAATTTTATGAAAATTTATTTATTTTGACCTATTTCAAAATATAAAAAATTGCAAAAAATATATGGGTGAAAATATATTTTTGTAAACATATTACTAAATATATTTCAGCTATTTTTGCCTTTTTTGTATATTTTGAAATATATTTTAAAGTGTATTTAAAAATAGTTTTTTGCCAGATGGGTATTTTAAGCTTATTTCCTTTAAACAGTTAATCATTTTTTTAAAGTACAAACATTTCCTTAATTCATAAAATTAAAGTCCCTGTAAAATCAGATATTAAATGTGTTCTGAGTTTATGACATCACAGAAAAAAATGGGTTATTAACCACCCAACCAAAACGGCAAATACATGATCGGTGTATGAATGAGTGTGTGAATGGGTGAATGTGAGGCTAATTGTAAAGCGCTTTGGATGGCCATAGGTCTGTTAAAAGCGCTATATAAATGCAGTCCATTTACCATTTACCATCAAAATCTTGGAAAAATAGGCAGCATTCTCTGCTATCAAGCGGTGGGGGCGTGTCCGCTGTCGCTAAGACCACGCCCACTCACAAAGGGAAATAAGCTTAAAATACCCATCTGGCAAAAAAATACATATATTTTAAAATATATTTTAAAAATATACAAAAAGGCTAAAAAAATCTGCTGAAATATATTTTGGAATATGTTTACAAAAATATATTTTCACCCATATATTTTTTGGCCATTTTCATAAATAATTTAAAATAAATACATTTTAAAGCACTAAAATATATTTAGCCCTCCATAATTTTCAATTCAAGGAACTTCACGTTGCATTGAAAGAAAAACTTTGTTGTTGTTATGAACCTGTAAACATGAAATTAGCTTCAAAAATATACTTTATAAAATTAACCTGTATTTAGCTTATATTATATATTATATTTGCCAAATAGGATGTAAAATTAAAAATGTATTTGCTGCCCTTAAAATACATTTTGAAATATATGTTGATATATAAAGGTTAAATATATTTCCATATTCAAAAAATAAATTCAATTGAGCATTACTTTCTACAAAATGTATTTAACATATATTTAAAATATATTTTTGGCCAGAGAAATTTTTTTTTGACATATGGGTATATAGGTTAAAATTCTAGCATTTGATAAAACTAACCCTTTTCTGGCTGGCATTTCTTTCTTCAGTCCAGCTTCCCCCAACAAAACACAGAGTCTCAGGTCTTGCACGTCTCAATGTCCGTGTTCTTGTACTGAAGGTCACACAGACCATTCTGCTGTTACACATGAGAACACATAACGCACTGAAAGGATCTGGTGCCAACTCCAGACCTCTGTTCATATACTGACAGACATGTTAACTTTGGTCGTGAAGGGCATTTGTGTTTAATTTCCTTCAGTTCTCCGTCTGGCATCAGCTATGGACTCAGCCTCCCACTGAGAAGATATTAAAATGGCCATTTATTAAAATTATTTCATTATGTGAGAAGTGTCAAAGAAATCACTCAAGTGTAAATCATAGTCTAATCATTTGTAAGATGCCAAACAAAAGACATGTTAATGATTGATTTAATCATTCTTGTTATTTTAAGCAATACAATCTGATTTTATAGTTTGAAATGGGTATCCCTATAAAGTTGTTTAATCAGGATCTGTCCTACACAAAACATGTTGATTCCACAAAATTCAAAGTATAGGGAAGGGTTGTCATTTTAAATGATGTGAGCAAGTGAATGAGTCGAGGACTCTTATTTTAAGCAGCGGTGGGGGTAATATGTCACAAAGCAATCTCACGTGGAACGGCTTGATCCGAACAGAACTGTATTTAACAGCGGTCGATTTTCCAGACTACTTGGCATTCCACACTCCGGTGGTCCGCAATCACCTAACAGCTGTCAATAAATTACAGTGGCCAGTGAGTTGGTCATTAATTTAAAGTGGCTAATATTTCATTATAGTCGATGTTGTGATTGTGAATCTAGACCTGGACTGTGTGCTGGATGTCTCTGTGTTTAGGGTCAGAGAGTTTGTTATTGTCACCGTATGCATTATCTGACTTTACCCGGTCTGTGTGTAGTATTGAGCGTTACTGTAGGCGATTTGTTCTGCTTTGAATTAAGCGCTGTGTAGGGATGTGGAAAGCTATATATTTTCAAAATTGACTAGCTGGTGGACTGCCTTAATGTCTATAGGCGACTAATCGGTCTTATGGAAGCCCTGTATACTTGGTCTGGTTTTAGATTCTCTGAATTAAACAAGGTGGGCCTGTTGTAAACTTGGTATTAAGTTTGTTGAAACAAAATACATCTTAAAGTAGTTCACAAAAAAAAAATGGAAGTGAATGGTGCCCCAGATCTGGTTATTAACATTTTTCAAAATATTTTCATTTGTGTTCAGCAGACCAAAGAAATGTATTCAAGTTTGGAACAATTTAAGGGTGAGTAAATTATGACAGAATTTTCCTTTTCTGTGAACTATCCCTTTAAGATGTTTTAATTTGACAACTACGCTATAAAAAAGTATGATATATCGACATATATTTTTATGTTACTTTAACCCTTTCCCTGCCATTGACGAGTTAAGTCATCAATTAAGAGAAAACACTTCCCTGCCAATGATGATATTTTCCGGCAATCCGTATTTCAGATGGCACTTTTACCCAACTTATAAAACCTGGAAGTAACCCCTAAAGGTTCAAAGTGTATGTTTTGATAATTGCTCTGAATCAGGTTTCTATCTAAAGTCTTTCACAAAAATGCAATTATCTCAGCTTTTTGCTCAAAATTTGGTATTATTAATAAAACTTTTATTTTTTTAAGCAGACGCTCTGTTCTGTCATTTGAGATATTGTATGTTTATATATTTAAATAATTTTCTGGAAGGCATTAAACTTTTGTGAAAATCATAAAAAATGCTGGCACTGGCAAATTTTAAAACACTGGCGGGGAAAGAGTTAACTTATAAAACAAGTTTAAATTGTTTAACTCAATTTGTTAAGTTATGTCAACTTATTACAAGTTCAAACGTAAAATAGCATATTGAATTGAATTGCATAACCAAGTTGCTTAAAATTCAAGCTGCATTTTTGTCAGTGTAGGCGTCTTTAATGCAAAACTTCCTGTAAATTATTAAAACCAAAGGTCATGTACTGTAAAAATTATGTAATTTCAACATAATTTTTACATTTAAAGTAACAAAAATATAGGTTAAACAATTTCAACCTGTTTTTTTTTTTTAAGTTCAGGGTTCCCACAGGCCCTTGAAATCCTTGAAAGTTTTTGAATCTGGGGAAAAAAATTCAAGTAAACCTGGGAAGTTTTTGAAAATATACATACAGTTAATTGAAAATGAATGATTTTTATGCAAGAAGTTTTCTAAAAAAAAAAAAAATCAGATTATTCCCTGTGTATTGTAGGATAATATCATAAAATGTTATAAAATCAATAGCATGCTAAACTGTTGGCTTTAAATGCTTATATCTTCTGTATGTGAATGTTGATTCATACAAAAAAGCTTTTTTGCTTAGTTGTGTTTGACATGAAAACGTCTCGGGTTATGTATGTAACTGTTGTTCACTGAGAAGGGAACGTGACGCTGCGTCTCCCTTCCCATACTTCTGCGTCCCTGTAACGCCGTCTTTGGCAATATTGTAGATAGCAATATACTTCCTGGCTCCCGCATCACCCTGTCTTTGTCGTTAAGCCTCACCATTGGTTGAATTTGATATACACATTCAGATGCACTTACCCCTAGAAGCGTCCCCAAAGTATCACCGCAGTGAGACAGCACGAGTTCCCTCGAAAGGAAACTGTAACAATGTATCTTAAAAAGGTAACACGATGTAGCTTGCTCTCACTTGAAACGTGTTTCCACATTTATTCCTCGAATTTGAGGGTATTGGACCTGGAAAGTCCTTGAAAGGTCCTTGAATTTGAAGTTAACTAATGTGGTGGATTCATGTAAGTTATGTCAACTAATCACAAGTCAAAACTTTAAAAAGTAGGTTGAATTGACTTGCATAATTAAGTTCATGCTGCATTTGAACTTACATGCTGATAAAGATATATTCCTTGTAATGTACTGTAAACCACTTTTTATTAATCCATAAATGTACAACATAAATGCTTGAGAAACACAACATCCAAATACATTTTTCATCAATGTTTTTTCTATAAAAACGGTCTAATAAGCATAGCACACCATCAGCATGAGAATTAGAGCATCACTGCAAAAAATAATGTTGTCGTATTCAACCTTCTTGACCCATTCCTGGTGCCGGGCAGCATGAAGGATTATAAAGAGTTTTGCCATGTTGAAGTACAGACGGCTTTCATCACGACTGTGTGTACGTGTGTATCTTACTGCCGTTACACTACAGCCCTCTTCTCAAATTACCAAATGAGCTCTCCAGGGTGTCTAGAGATCCCTCTGGGTGGGTCTTTGAGCAAAGCTGAAAAACCAAGCCATGATTGAAGGCCATTAGAGCATTGTCCTTTCCATATATTCGCGTTAAAATAGCAGTTCAGTGATTTACAACCTCTCTTTGGGTTTATGAAACATATGTCAGAACAATCAGTACAAATGACACCTGTCAATAAAACTAAGAAGCGGATAGGCGAGTGACATATGGTCTTTATGGAGGGCACTTGAAGGTGTTATAAACCCTACATGAATTCACACCTCACATTTACAGCTGCAAGCTTTACCTTGAATTTTTACACTGCCACTGTTGGCCTCCGCGCGCACCTGGAAAATGTTTGCTTTGCAAATTGAGAACTTTTTCTGGAAGTTTTAGGGAATAAATAAAAATGACGAGCCAGTGGAGGGAAAAGCTCAGAATGCCGGAGCCTTCCAGAAACGTCAGGTTTAACATGTAACAGCGGTTCAATGGCATCCTCGGGGAGGTCAGCTGAAAACTCTTTTGGAAGTCTGTCAAAACTCGTCTGATTGTCGTCCCGGTGAAGTGGAAATGGTTTCGTCGGCTTTAATGTGTTGTGGCTACTGCGTGTGTGTCGAGTGGAGGTTTGGAAGCTGAGAGTATGTGACGAAGACTCGGGATCTAAGGTCAACGTTCAGGATGAGTTATAAGAGCTGAAGTCAAGACCTCACCCTTGTTAGTGTGATGTGAAGTCAGAATGTCACAATGTGACAGTAAACACCAAACATGGCCCAGCTTTCCACTGTGTCACGGCCTGGCGGTTATAAATACTCTCTTCACACTTTCTTTTTGTTGCTTCCTGTCATTGGTTTATCTGGCTTAGAGCTATCTCTGGAGACTTCGTAAAGTTCTTGGTTACGTTTCAAATAAGTACCTTTGTTTTAGATGTTTCTTCTAATATTCACTCCTAGCTGGAAACATATTCACATGTCGGGCCTAAAATGCGTGGAAAGCGCTAGGCGCTTAGGTTCTTGTCACATGACCTACGGGGCGCTTGCGCCATTCTGAAAGTTGAGATGTTTTTTACTCGATGCGGTGCGGACGCGACTGCGTCACTTCCCTTATGAGCATGCATATCGCGCACCGACATTTTGAAATAACGAACTTGAGCATGCAAAAGACGCGTTATGAACGTGCATACCGTGCACCTACATTTGAAATAACGAACTTGAGCATGCAAAAGACGCATTATGAGCGTGCATGCCGCACACCTACATTTGAAATAACGAACTTGAGCATGCAAATTACGCGTTACAAGCGTGCATACGGCGCACCAACTTTTGAAATAACGAACTTGAGCATGCAAAAGACGCGTTATGGGCGTGCATACCGCGCACCTACATTTGAAATGACGATCTTGAGCATGCAAAAGACGCGTTATGAACGTGCATACCGCGCACCTACATTTGAAATAACAAACTTGAGCATGCAAAAGACACGTTATGAGCGTGTATACCGCGCACCTCATTTGAAAAAACGACCTTGAGCATGCAAAAGACATGCTATGAGCGTGCATACCGCGCATCTACATTTGAAATAACGAACTTGAGCATGCAAAAGACGCATTACGAGCATGCATACCGCGCACCTACATTTGAAATAACGAACTTGAGCATGCAAAAACGCATTATGAGGGTGCATACCGCGCACCTACATCGAAATAGCAAACTTAAGCATGCAAAAGACGCGTTGTGAGTGTGCATACTGCGCACCTACATTTGAAATAACGAACTTTAGCATGCAAAAGACGCATTATAAGCGCGCATACCTCGCACCTACATTTGAAATAACAAACTTGAGCATGCAACAGATGCGTTATGACCGTACATACCGCACACCTACATTTGAAATAACGAACTTGAGCATGCAAAAGTTGCGTTATGAGCGTACATACCACACACCTACATTTGAAATAACGAACTTGAGCATGCAAAAGACGCGTTATAAGCGCGCATACCTCACACCTACATTTGAAATAACGAACTTAAGCATGCAAAAGACGCCATATGAGCGTGCATACCGCACACCTACATTTGAAATAACAAACTTGAGCATGCAACAGATGCGTTATGAGCGTGCATACCGCGCACCTACATTTAAAATAACGAACTTGAGCATGCAAAAGTTGCGTTATAAGCGTGCATACCTTGCACCTACGTTTGAATTAACGAACTGGAGCATGCAAAAGACCCCTTATAAGCGCGCATACCTCGCACCTATGTTTGAATTAACGAACTTGAGCATGCAAAAGACCCGTTATAAGCGCGCATACCTCGCACCTACATTTGAAATAACGAACTTGAGCATGCAACAGGTGCGTTATGAGCGTGCATACTGCGCACCTACATTTGACATAACAAACTTGAGCATGCAAAAGACGCGTTATGAGCGTGCATACCGCACACCTACATTTGAAATACCAAACTTGAGCATGCAAAAGATGCATTATGAGCATGCATACCACACACCAACATTTGAAATAATAAACTTGAGCATGCAAAAGACGCGTTATGAGAATGCATACCCACACACCTACGTTTAAAATAACGATCTTGAGCATGCAAAAGGCGTGCTATGAGTGTGCATACCGCGCAAATACATTTGAAATAACAAACTTGCATGCAAAAGACGCGCTATGAGCGTGCATAACGCGCACCTACATATGAAAAAACGAACTTGAGCATGCAAAAGACGCGTTATGAGCATGCATACCGCGCACCTACATATGAAAAAACAAACTTGAGCATGCAAAAGACGCATTACGAGCATGCATACCGCGCACCTACATTTGACATAACAAACTTGAGCATGCAAAAGACGCGTTATGAGCGTGCATACCGCACACCTACATTTGAAATACCAAACTTGAGCATGCAAAAGATGCATTATGAGCATGCATACCACACACCAACATTTGAAATACCAAACTTGAGCATGCAAAAGATGCATTATGAGCATGCATACCCACACACCTACGTTTAAAATAACGATCTTGAGCATGCAAAAGGCGTGCTATGAGTGTGCATACCGCGCAAATACATTTGAAATAACAAACTTGCATGCAAAAGACGCGCTATGAGCGTGCATAACGCGCACCTACATATGAAAAAACGAACTTGAGCATGCAAAAGACGCGTTATGAGCATGCATACCGCGCACCTACATATGAAAAAACGAACTTGAGCATTTAAAAAATGCGTTGTGAGCGTGCATACCGCATACCGTAATTGTCAGTGCTCTGTACCCGGACAGCAGACAACTCCGGGCCGGATCCGCACTGAAGTCAACAGCTCCGGTGCAGATCCGGTGTGGATTCGGCCTGGGGTCGCCTACTGTCTGGGTAGCTGATACAGTTAAAGTAAAAGACACCTTGGGTTTTTTTTGTTCTTTGCTAAGAGACACTGTTGCTCTCTCTCTCTCTCTCTCTCTCTCTCTCTCTTCCTCCTCATCTCTCTCTCTCTCTCTCTCCCTCAAAATTTGCATTTTGTATTACCCCTTCTTTATTTACTTCTTAGTTGCACCAAAAAAACTGTTTGAAAAAACCACATACACCATCTATATTCACCATCCAGGCTTTGTCCGAGCAGTTTTTTTCTCTCTCCACACACACATCTGGTTTACATTTCTGAAACTGTTATTTTCTACCTTCTCAGCATCTCACAATGTCCTTTCATGAACACGTCAACCTATTTAGCATTGATTAAATGTTTGCTTTAATGCAATAAACATCCAAAGGTAACAACCCGTCGGACCGGGCGATAATTCAGGTTGTGTTTGACGTTGGTTTGATTTGTGATAGTCTTCTCCTGGTCCCTGTATCATAGCCGGCTGAGGAACCTCAGGTTACATGCTTTTAAAATCGCAGGCTTGTTGTCCATGCAATAATCATCAATCATATTGAATTCCCCTACATTAGTTACTATACATTTCATTTTTTTAACCTTTGGTACATCATATGCCTTCTTTTGGACCCCATAGTGGCCATTGTTGTGCGTTACTGGTTGACATTTCGTCCTTTAAAAGCCAATAAATGCCTCCAACGAACACAATGTTCTTTATTCATTCTGACAATAAGTGACTTGAAGTGTTTTTCAATGTGCAGCCGCTGTTGCAGGATTTTTGCATTAGGATGCAAGTGCTTTCAGTAAGTAGCTTAAAGTACTAAGCTCACTTCTCTCACTGTTTACAGTCAACAAAGCCCCAGGTGCTGTTTCGACCTCTAAGGGCCAAAGGGCCCTGACCCTATTTCTCCGTATCTTTAAGGTACGGAAAGATGGACTTTCTCTGGCTTTTCCAAATCTTTCTTTCATCGTATGCTCTTTTCGAAAACACTCAGAGATCAATTAGTGAATCAAACTGACGGCTAACCCTCCAGCTTTCCAGCCATTGGCGCACAACATTCCAGAATTGCAAGAGGCATTGAGTAATAATAAGTCAGCAGGTTCTAAGGTCGGAGGTCATGGGTCACCCAACCTCAAAGATCCTCTGGGCTATTTAAAGGGGGATGGCTTTGCCCATTTTAGGGGTCACCTGTACATGTCACCTGTAAGATGTGAAGCAGCATGCCACGCTTTAAGGTGTTATGTGTCATTTTTTAAAATCTTAAATCACTTTACTAATCCCAACTATAAGTAAAATATGTGTAAAACCATTTAAACATTTCAGTTTTTATTTGAGCATCCAAAGCAACCCTACAAAAAGCATTGACTCTACCAATACCATAAGACTGTCTAATGCTGCGTTCACACCAGCCACGGTAGAGGCGTCAACATTTCAATGTTAAGTCAATGTAAAGACGCGTTGGCGCGCGTCTGGAGGTCTCGCTGTGTGAATGAGGCGTTTGGCGCGGTAGACGCGATTCCGCCCCATTTGCGCGTCTAGTTTGCGCAAAAGCTGCGAATAGCGCAAATTGAGCGTTGCCGCTGGAAATGCACGAGTTGAAAAATCAGAACTTTGGCGGAGAAACGCGTCGCGTTAACCAATCAGGAGCTTGCTCTAGTAGTGATGTGATTACAGGATGCGAGCGGAGTCGCAGAAGCCCCTCCCATGACGCAAATTTCCATGTGAATGTCTCGATGACTAGAATTTCACGCGCGAATGAAGCGAGTACACTCAAAGTGTTCAAGCGTCCTATTACGCGCGTTAGACGCAAATTTGACGCCTCAAACGCGTCTGGTGTGAACCCACAGTAAGGGATATTTTGTTGATGCCAATAATGCAGAAATGACACAATTTCTTCAAGTGAATATGACTAGGAGTGTGTCCGATTTTCATCTGCATTTAAGACAGAACCCAGAGGCGACAGAGAGTTTAAACATCAGGCTTCGTGTGTGTACAATATGTGCATATGTGTCTCCATGTCCCTGTGTGTTCTTGCTCTGTGCTTTATCTTTCACCCGTCTAGTAAAGTAGATGTGAAAGACGACTAGTGGTTTATTTTACTCATACATGCATAACTCCAGAGCCAAACCCACATCGTTGATTCTCCAAACACCAACCATTCTGACACCACCACCAAAACCTCAGTCTCCTTATTTACCACAGTAGTCACTGGTACATTTTATGAAATGTGCTGCATGCTAAATTTGATCGTTTACCACCCAGGTAGCATCTGTAGGTGTCGCGTGCATACTTTCTTTTAGTAGCAGAGTTCTAGCCGTCAACGATTAAACTCACTGACCCTAATAAGCGTGCTGTCAAACCCCTCTGCAGCTATTAACAGCTTTAATTGCTATGCATGCATTGCTGCAGCTGCAATGGTGCTTGCTGTGTGTTCATGTGCTGCATTATTGCTGCAGTATCCTATAAACACCTCTGCATTGCTGCATCAGCTTGTTTACTGCAACAGCAGTGCTCGATATTTATGTGCATCTGTGTTATTAAATATTCAGTAAAGGTTACTGGCTATTAAAATTAAAATGGACGAGGGCCTTTGATACATCCTGGACAAACTTCTTGTACTTGTCAAGCATTTTTATTGGGTCTTAAAATAAAAGCATGCATTTTCGGACACGCAGCGTACCTCAGGTGGACAGATGTTCTGTAATGTGACCGTATAAAAGGTAAAAGTTGTTTTGTGTGTGCACCGTTGTATCCTATATACAAAAATTATTTTAAAACAATAGCCTGGACATACTGTAACACGGATGAGTGTTTCAAGTTATGTTTTATCGAGTCTAAGCCCACACATGCAATCCTGACTCGCAGGTGAGTGAGTGATGTGTGCAGTTCATTAAGGGGATGGCCAGAAGTGTAGATGGTCCCTCAGGAGACACATACCGAGTGTTATGATGGATGGTTGTATCAGTCACAACGGACCACTCACAGTTACTGTCAGACTCTCCTGTTTTAATAGACATTCGGCAAAATATGATAGGGGGACAGAAAGAGAGAGAGAGAGAGAGAGAGAGAGAGAGAGAGAGAGATGGGTTGATAGAATAATTCATGAGTAAACAAACTGTAGAGTATATCAGATTGTAATGACCCATATAAAAAGAAAGTATAGATGAAGAGAGACATTGGAGAGAGAGAGAGACCCAGAGGATGTAATTTTGATGTACAAAGGGTTAAAATCATATCCTGAACCTGGTGTACAAGTAAAAATCAAAACCATAAGTGGTTACTTGTATAATTTTCAGTACTTTTCTGGTTATTTGCTAATATGTAGTTGGTTGTGGGTGCATACCACGAATAGTTAGATTGAAATAACCCCACCACCACCCGGAGATTGAACGGGAGAACAGGATTTATTCAAGTTCAGAGAACATGGGTCTGCAGGTCCATGAAGGGAAAGGTCACAGTCTCATTAAAACTGCCTACATGTGCAACACGACGTCCAATCTCACCGGCGTGCGATCACACGCAGATAGATGACAGTGTCAGATGTTGGAAAACATGCCAGCGCGGGATGGATGAGCTTTTTGGAACGTGAAGTATTCATCGATTGTGCGCCCGATGAGCAGCGGTCTTATTGAGTGATGCTCATCTGATAGACGTCTGTGTTTGGCAATGTCACGCTATTGATTAGTAAGCGATTCAGTGTTAAAACATCTCTGCATTGATTGGTGTCGGGCGAAGCCTCTTGGATGCAAATGACCAGTAAATGTCAGGCAAGGTCAGATGTGTGCATTTCTTAATTCGTTCGTCCACTCTGTGAACTTGCACGTGCACTGAGATGATCATTTGTGCATGATGGCCGGATAAATGATGTGATAACTTGCAGAGTATGGCGTGAACATGGCTATTCATCACACTATAAGACTGTTATTACACTATACAATATAAAAAGTCAAAGGTGCCCTAATTGGTAACACCTAACAATAATGTTGTTTTATAAACTTAAATTTTCTCACTCTATAAAATTAAGGTGAATTTTTTTCACTTACTTTAATTGGTAAAACCTAAAATTTTCAACTTAAAAATGTCCCTTAAAGTGAGCTTTTTTAGGCGTTACCAATTAAAGTAATTTTTTAAAGTTGATCCAACATTTACATTTTAGCCCGAATGATTTATCATTTTGCCGTTTTGTATACAATTAAGGCAGAGACTTTTTATTTATAAACCTGCCCAGACCTAAATTGCATTACCTAACTTTAAAAGATAAATAAATTGTCAAAACACCTCTCAAAATACTTGCTACGAATGCGGAAAATGCAGAAAAATAAACCGATCTATTTTTTATGACGAATGTAAATGTGTAAATGTGATTGAAGCAACGTGAGGTCGTATTCATTTTTTAACATGCAAAAAATATCGGACGAGAATTTCTGTGTGCAAATTCACTTACTCTTAACTCTTTCCCATCATCGACAACTTATCTCGTTAGTTAAGAGAAAACATTTGCATAAAAACGTGTTCCTGATGAGGTTTTATGTTAATCTGTAATACCGCGATTATACACTAGATGACTTACCCAATTTATTAAAAAATTAAGATTTTTTTACTAATTTTAAACTCTGTGTATGTTTTGATAATCGTTCTGAATCTGATATACGAACAAAATTCCTTCACAAAAAGAAATAAAAAAATTATTTCAGCTTTTTGCTAATTTTTTTTATTTTGGAAGAAAAATAAATGTTTGTATAAATGTATGTTTGTATATTTTTAGAAGAAAATTTTCCTGGAATGCACTTTGTGAAACTTTTGTGAAAATCACAAAAAATGCTGGCGGGCAACAAAAAAAAAGGCTGCCGAGGAATTAATTAAAATCTGTCTTTATTATAGTTTACCTTTGTCCTTAATGTATGGTTTTACTATACACTGCAAAAAATTATTTTCAAAAAAATCTTAGTATTTTTGTCTTGTTTTCAGTAAAAATATATAAAAATTCTTAAATTGAATTAAATTAAGTCTAGTTAATAGACCAAAAATATCAAATTTAAGTGATTTTGTGCAAAAAACAAGCAAAAATTCTGCCAGTGTGGTAAGCAAAAAAACATTTTTCAGATTTTTTTGCTTGTTTTATGCACAAAATCACTTAAATTTGATATTTTTGGTCTAAAAACTAGACTTATTTTCTTGGGTCATTTTGCTTATCAAGAAATAGCATCTTAATTTAAGAATTTTTAGATATTTGTACTGAAAACAAGACAAAAATACTAAGAATTTTTTTCTTGAAAATATTTTTTTGCAGTGTGGTCATACCTAACTGTTTTCTTTCCTCTTAACGGGTATTCTTTCGGAATAGTAAAAACTTGTATCTTGTTATAAGCACCTTTTACCATCACCTCCATATGACCCGTCGCTTTTATTGTTTAAGTAAACATTTTAAACCAACATACAAACCACGGATGGAGAAAACAAACATTTGTGTAATTATTCTGTTGACTCACAACTTTATTGATAGCCATTGTTGCAACTTTCACATGTGACAACTAACCCCGGGTTCCCCATTATGCATAATTCAAAGCAAATATCTGTGGTGGATTTGTGTGTGCGTGTAAGCAAAGCTTTTTTGTTAAAATTTTGCAGCCTCAGAGTTATTTCCCTCTCATTACGAGCGGTGGTCGAGTTTTAACTCCAGACCCTCAGTAAACAAACTCAATATGCTGGATTCTTGTCATCCGAGGCTTGGATTCGGTCCAGGAGGAAAACACTCGCACTTATTCACTCAGTCATTAAAACGGAACCGTACTGAACCGCCAGATCCATCAAAAAGCCATGTTATTGTCTCCATAAGCATATAAACTGTCAAAGATGTGGCGAGCCTCGTATATCCCAAATAAACAATCCTGACATCTCTGCAGCGAGATCTCACCCTGCTGCTCTGAAACAACAAATAAAAGTGAACAGAGAAACAACCAAAGGCAAAACAAGAGAGCGCGGTTCACAGAGAGATATCCAGACCCGCACATGGAAAGCAGTCACGTAAATGTTCCAGGAAATGGTTGTAATGGGGTTGTGGTGAAGTGAAGGTAGACAAAAAACAGACAGGAGAGAGAAAAATAAATGACTCATAGCTCAAATATATTATGTCCGTAATCATTATACACTTTTATTCGTGAGAACCCATCATTTTGATCGAACAAGAATATTTTTTGTAGTCAATTTCATAACTTGCATGACTGAGTAATCATGCATAATGTTAATGTTGGATATAATTGCATAGCCCTAAATGTAGATGTATTAAGCACTTACATTTATTATCCTCAAACTGAAGTCAATTATTTCATCCTTTAGGAAATCAAATCAGGAAGCCGTACATTTCCCTAAAGAGGACTTGGGTCTTGAGTAAAATGTAATCCCCTTTAGAAATGTTATCGTTTGGATGTTTATTCAGATTTGATCTCATTTCACCCGACTGCTCAGGACAGCACCTCGGGTTATCCAATAGTCTGCTGTGATTAATTACAGTCAGGTATCTCGTAATAGATTATTCTCATCTGAACGTGCCATCAGTTTTCTGGCTCAACTAAATATTCAGGGGTGTCTTGAAATATTGTGACAGACTTGATAAATCAGTTGACCGCATCCCTCGTGGGGGTTTCAAGAAAAATATGAAATCAATTGAATTACGGCGGCAGCTTTAAAGTCTGCTGTTATAAAAACCGCAATGGGAGTAAATGGGCCTGCGTGGTTCTCCCAATGCGCCTGACCCCATTGAGAGTTCATGTTGTATTTAAGTCATATTAATGTCCAGAGGCGTGACCTTTGCACTTGTGGGCTACAAGAGCAAAGGCAATGCATGTTGTATCTCTCTCTCTCTCTCTCTCTCTCTCTCTCTCTCTCTCTCTCTCTCTCTCATGCACGCACACCTGCAATGAGGA
Source organism: Misgurnus anguillicaudatus (assembly GCF_027580225.2). Taxonomy (NCBI): domain Eukaryota; kingdom Metazoa; phylum Chordata; class Actinopteri; order Cypriniformes; family Cobitidae; genus Misgurnus; species Misgurnus anguillicaudatus. The sequence goes on from NC_073337.2 coordinate 28,509,613, forward strand.
CTAGAGGAGGATGATGGTGGATCACATGTCTCACTGGCTGTGTGGCAGTAAATTAAAATGAGGAGCAATTTCCTGTGCTCCAATTAGCAGAAAATTGGTCCTGTCTGTTTTCAGCCTCTGCCGTCTGGTTGAGACAACTGTCTGTGTGTGTGTGTGTGTGTGTGTGTGTGTGTGTGTGTAAATGTGCCAGGGAAGGTGGAACTGATGAGAGTCAAAAAATGTGTCCAAAACAGAGCAAAAACAGTTGCATTTGTAAAATGTAGTCTTGAAGACTTTAAAAAGTTAAATGGTGGACAGTTTTTTGTCCAGTAATGATTTTAATGTTAAAGAGGTCTTTTTTTACTTTTGTGTACACGTCCACGGTTGGGGCTAGGGTAGTCTTAAGGGGGTCGCACACTGAACGAGAAATGCACGCCGCCCCATGAATCTAAAAACAGAACACATGATTTTCTACGAATGTACGCACACCGCCGGCGGCAGCTGTGACTCAGGAAGTTGCTTAAATCCCTGTCGCGTCACTCATATAGTTTAACATTAAATAACATCATATTTGTCCCAAATTGTTAGCGATTAACATTGGCTGCTAACTAGGGCTGGGTATCGATTCAGATGTTCCAGATCGATTCAATTTCGATTCACAAGCTATCAATTCGATTTCGATTCTCTGATTTTTATACTCGATTTAACTTAATGAATATAGATTGAATACAAATACTATATTTATAAAAAAGAACAGTGAACATAAGTTTACAAGAGTAATTAATAAAAGAAATTAAGAGCCACAAACCTGTAGGATATATTAAACTCTATTAAACTTTATTTCAGGTACACTTGGGTACATTAAAACAGAACCCATCTCTAATTTTTTAAATGCATACAATTATGTTAAATACAATACAATTTTGGTGCAAGAGAAAAAATGTATGCTGAAACAAGTAAGAACAGTCTAGTGGAGAAGACTAGTAATTAGATTAATGTTAATCTTACGTTCAATGTTTGCGGAAATAAATATGAAAGAAAACCACGATTCGTGGCCTTTGAGAATCGATTTTGAATCATCCACATAAAAAACACGATTAATCGAAAAAAAAAAATTTTTGCCCAGCCCTACTGCTAACGTATATTAGCATTTTGAAATAGACGCTATCTGACTAAGCTTGCACTATTTAATGTGCACTTCTGGTGTACGATACCTCCGAGTTGTCCTAGATGCGACGCGGCGCTGCGCTTCTCATCCGGTGTGCAACCCCCTTCAGCCTCAGATGTCAACCCCATGGAAAGTTGGCTAAACGTCTGATACTTAACTGGAAACCCCTTCAGGAATGTTAAAGTCATTTTTTTTTTTATTAAAACGGATTTCCGGAAGACACAAGTGTAGCGATTATTTTCGGTCCCCGTGTTTACGTGGGTAATAATGAACAGTTATCATGATCAGCTAAACATTGCATTCTCAAAAATATGCAAAGTTTATGGCATAGACTATAAAAGACATCCAGGAGTTTTGCTTGAGGCAGTTTGTGTAGTCAAAAAGAGATATTTTGACCTGTTTGCCAATAAGATTTGGGAATAGTATTATTTTCCAAGCTTTGGCGACCCTTTGCCCATTGCATATGCTTCAAACAGATGTTTACTGGGAGCGTCTCACTGGTTTTGCTGTTGATGAAGTGCACACCGTTGTTTTATGGTAAGTAATGTTGCATATTTGCATGCTTTTCGGTTGCGGCTGGTTATTTTAATGACTGACTTGTTGCCTGCCGGTCTGTTGTTGTGTGGACATTTTCATACTCTGAAACGTGATTGGTTGTTAAACATGTCCTTCAAACGGGCTCGTGGGTGGGCATTTGCCGAAAAAAGCTTACATGAATTCCAGACCTTCAGTACTGAAGTGTATTCAGTTTTGCAGAAAATACTACAATATTTATCGCATACCAACACCTAGCCCCCCCAATAAAATACAGAGATATGAATTTTGGGAAAAATTGCCCTAGTATAAGTACGTTTTTATATTTGCTAACTATATTTTTTGTTAAGAAAAAGGTATTTGTGGTGGGGAAGAGAATGTTAAAGAAAGGAATCAGCAGTAATAGATGGATAGCGTGTCAGCCACTGCGGCATTATGGGTAATGAGCTGCACATGCAGTTTTGTCTCGTATCAATCTGAACCAGGACGAATGGGTCATCAATGACATTGACAAGTCGGGTAATACAAGCTTCGGGGTTTAGGTCAATGTCGAGCTGGTTTTTATCGACGCGTGATCCTGGGTTTTAATGGAACAAGTGAAGCGTTACAGTTCAGTCAGGTAAAGGTCGAATGCACTGAAGGATTCAATGTGAAGTTAGCAGGACGATTTTCTTGCTGTTTTATAGTTGTCTATGGCAGGATCATGCTGTCATGATATTATGTCACAGTTAAATATTTAATGTTTTCTAACGTTATCTAATGGCAATTCGTAAGTATTTTACGAGGTGGCTAATTTGCATTAATTTGTATGACCACATTCGTACAATTTTATATGATTTACCTTGATCCCTGTGAAGTTGGGGTTAGGAGCGGAGTTTTGTTGTTGTTTTTTATGATAATTGTAAGTTTTTGCATGATTAACTTTGTGTGAATTTATACAAATTAGCCAACTCATAAAATATCCACAAATTCTTGTGAGATCAGGCAAAACTAGAAAGGTTGATAGTCTACATGAGTCTACATGAGCACCGTGGATCAATGTAGCACCACGTGCCTTACAGCTCCATTATCAAATGTGTTTTGGTTCTCAACAACCCCCAATCCCAATATTGACCTAGTTAAAAGACATCTGCTGTCCAAAACACGCTTTAGTTTGTGCTATAGTTTAGCTTGAATGGCTATTAATGTTGTTTGAGGGGGTGTGATGCTATGTCAATAAAGCATCAAGGCTTTGATTGACAGCATGCTGTGATTGATTAAGCTGGATACCAGCCATCTCTGTCATCACCCCATTATCTTCTCCATCACACGCCCTGATAAGAACCAACCTGTCCACATGTCGCTCCTGTTTGTCTTTATACTCCCCTTACTGTGTATCTACTGCTCTTCCTGTGTAGGTTACTCAGGCTTTTATTGTCGGGCCTATCCCACTTTTTTAATAATTCTATGGACATTCGTATCATTGTGACCCTCATGATCCTCATCCTTTTGATTTTGGGGATAAATGCGATGAATGTTGCACATGCGTCACCACATTGAGTTTTGGAAAAGCTGTTTAAAAGGGAACAATGCAACACTTAAAATGGCCACTCTAGTGACGGAAGTCCTGCCTTCCAATCAATACAAACAATCATACAATACAACCAGTTTCTTTGGGGAAGGGGCTTTATACAAAGTTGCTTGAGGCGCTTTCCAACCTGTTCTTTTTAGCACAATTTGCGTTTGAGAAACAAAAGTTATGGTACAGTTGATGTCAGGTCTAACTGTTGGTCAGAATATTGCCAAATGTTTTGGGATACCCCTCCAAATCACTGAATTCAGGTGTTCCAATCACTTCCAGTGAAAGGAACTCTTAATGCATCATCTTATCAGGACATTTTGGATAATTTCATGCTCCCAACTTCATGGGAACAGTTTGGGAATGGCTCCTTCCTGTTCCAACATGACTATGTGCCAGGGCACAAAGCAAGGTCCATAAAGACATGGATGAGTGAGTTTGGTGTTGAGAAACTTGACTGGCCTTCACAGAGTCCTGACTTCAACCCAATAAAACATCTTTGGTATAAATTCGAGCGGAGACTACGAGCAAGGCCTTCTCGTCCAACATCAGTCTCTGATCTTACAAATGTGCTTTCAGAAGAATGGTCGAAAATTCCCATAACACACTCCTAAACCTTGAAGAAAGTCTTCCAAGAAGAGTTGAAGCTGTTATAGCTGCAAAGGTTGGACCAACTTCATATTAATGGATGTCATTCAGGTTCATGTGCATATACTGGCGGCAGTGACTCAGTGGTTCATGTAGGTTGTCTACAAACCGGAAGGTTGGTGGTTCAATCCCCAGCTCCACCGGACCAAGTGTCGAGGTGTCCTTGAGCAAGACACCTAACCCCAGCTGCTCCCGACGAGCTGGATGGCGCCTTGCATGGGTGAATGTGAGGCAAACTTGTAAAGCGCTTTGGATGGCCATAGGTCTGTTAAAAGCGCTATATAAATGCAGTCCATTTAACATTTACTGTAAAGGCAGATGTCCCAAAACCTTCGGCAATATAGTGTATTGTGATTTTTAGCATGCTATATCTGTATTTCCCCAATCAAGTATGTAGGACTTTAGTCTTGCATGACTGAATTAACTGCAAAGATGGCCGCCTAGTGGTGCAACATCCCTTAAAGGATTTTGGTATTAAATCGTAGTTCTAATAACCTGATGAAACTTTATATTTACCTGCCGAATCCTGTGTATATCCATAATGCTCTCTATCTCCTCCTCATTTCCCCTCCTTTACTACAGTTGTCCTCCCTCTGATATGCAGATAAGCTTCAGTTTGTGCAAACGTTGGTCCTTTCAAGCTTCTTTCTTTGACTGCCATTGGCCCTGTGTGTTGTGATATGCCCCAGGCACACCAAACATGACACTTTGACCCCCACTCTCTTGCCTGCGTCCATTAAGAGACTATGTGTTAAAAACTGGTGACCCCTGTTCAAAAACAGCCAAAGGGCTTTGGGGAGAATGTAGTTTCAATGCGGCTGCTCGTATAGATGAAATCTAGAAAATGGCGTGCTGGGAGCATTCACACCTGTGTCACACTGGGATGGTGGACTTCCTTTGGCTATTAGGGCACGTTTGCTTGTCATTACATTACAGAAACACTTGTAAGCAAGCTTGCACAGAATCTGTACCGTGCATAAGATTTCACAACTTCATTTGTTGGATTTTAGGCAAATTTGATTATGATCTGAGATTCCGATAAGAATGCAATAATGTTGGCTTCAATTAACGAATTCTCTGTTTAAATTCATGTTTCAACGTCCCCCAGATTTCCTCTCAAATTCAAAACAGAAAAGCAAAAATAATTTAGTAGATTCCACATGGATCTGCTTATGAGTCAGAAACATACTGTATGCAGCTGCAGACACATGCTTGCCCAATGCATTGCCAGTATGTACTGTATATTCCTAACATGTGTTCTTAGGGACGCAATATGAGTTTTTTTCGTAGTATCCAAATAAATTCAAATAACTTGCAATTTAACAAGATCAACTTTACCTAACGTGTATTGCAGGATTGTTTTCAAACTGCTGCAATAGAGTAATGTCACTAAAGAGGTGTTAACTTTTGTTGCGTAACATTGTTTATTGTGGTCTGGCACATTTGCATATGTTTCCCAGTGTACAGTTTTCCCATTTAGAAGTGTTAAGTAACATTCAGAGCTTAAACTACAAAGTCTTTACATCTGCAAATCTGTTATGAGGGTTGCTCATGTACATGACTTGTTAAAGGAACACGCCCACATTTTGGGAATTTAGCTTATTCACCGTATCCCCCAGAGTTAGATAAGTCCATACATACCTCTCTCATCTCCGTGCGTGCTGTAACTCTGTCTGACGCAGCCCCCGCTAGCTTAGCTTAGCACAAAGACTGGAAATGCATGGCTCCAGCTAGTATACTGCTCCCAATAAGTGACAAAATAACGCGATCATTTTCCTATTTATGTGTTGTGATTTGTATAGTCAAACCGTGTACAAATAACAAGGTGATATGAGACACAGCGATCTTTTAACAGTATACATACTGAGAACTATATTCTCTGAAGACGAAGCACTGCCGCATGGGCGGAGTGATCTGCTCGCAGCACACGAGAAGCCCCTGGTGAGGAGCAGAGAGTTCGGTCAGAATTGTGCAAATCACTCCGCCCATACGGCAGTGCTTCGTCTTCAGAGAATATAGTTCTCAGTATGTATACTGTTAAAAGATCGCTGTGTCTCATATCACCTTGTTATTTGTACACGGTTTGACTATACAAATCACAACACATAAATAGGAAAATGATCGCGTTATTTTGTCACTTATTGGGAGCAGTATACTAGCTGGAGCCATGCATTTCCAGTCTTTGTGCTAAGCTAAGCTAGCGGGGGCTGCGTCAGACAGAGTTACAGCACGCACGGAGATGAGAGAGGTATGTATGGACTTATCTAACTCTGGGGGATACGGTGAATAAGCTAAATTCCCAAAATGTGGGCGTGTTCCTTTAATGGCGCCTCTCTTTCTTTGGTGACTTGGCATCAGTTTGATCCGCTGTGTGATGCATGGGGAAGGTCAATTGATCCTCCAGTAGATTCCATTCACACAACCATCCATTGTTAACCTTGCTCTCAAGCCTCTGGGAAAGATGATTTTTGGGGGACACACGGGCTGTGTTAGCTGCTGCTGGGGCGGTGGAGGGACAGGCTGGAGCCGTGGCCCCCAAGACCCCCGTGTGTGGCTGAGCATGATGTATGACTTACCCTCCGCAAGGCTGCAGAGAAACTTCAAAGAACAATAGTGTGTTTATGTGAGCCCAGCCTTTATTAATGTCATCCCTCTATGTGAGGGATCTCCCTTCTCTTCGACCATATGGGCTTTCCTTAACTCACTCACAGAAAAGTATATACTTGCATACTTCATGGGCGGGCACAAAATCTTTAAAGGAATAGTTCATCCAAAAGTGAAAAATTCGCCATCATTTATTTACGCCAATGCCATCACACTGTAGCTTTATGATACACATCAATGCCATCCTACTGTAGCTTTATAATGCATGTCAATGCCATCCTACTGTAGCTTTATAATGCACGTCAATGCCATCCTACTGTTGCGTTATAAAGCACGTTAATGCCATCCCACTGTAGTTTTATAATGCACATTAATGCCATCCTACTTTAGCTTTATAAGGCATGTTAATGCCATCCTACTATAGCTTTATAATGCACATCAATGTCATTCCACTGTAGCTTTATAAAGCATGTTAATGCCATCCTACTATAGCTTTATAATGCACATCAACGTCATTCTACTGTAGCTTTATAATGCATGCCAATGCCATCCTATTGTAGCTTTATAATGCATGTTAATGTCATCCTTCTGTAGCGTTATAAAGCACGTTAATATCATCCCACTGTAGCTTTATAATGAACGCCAATGCCATCCTATTGTAGCTTTATAATGCATGTCAATGTCATCCTACTGTAGCTTTATAATGAACGCCAATGCCATCCTACTGTAGCTTTATAATGCATGTCAATGTCATCCTACTGTAGCTTTATAAAGCATGTTAATGTCATCCTTCTGTAGCGTTATAAAGCACGTTAATATCATCCCACTGTAGCTTTATAATGCACATCAATGCCATCCTACTGTAGCTTTATAATGCATGTCAATGCCATCCTACTGTAGCTTTATAATGCATGTTAATGTCATCCTACTGTAGCTTTATCATGCATGTCAATGCCATCCTACTGTAGCTTTATAATGCACGTCAATGTCATCCCACTGTAGCTTTATAATGCATGTTAATGTCATCCTACTATAGCTTTATCATGCATGTCAATGCCATCCTACTGTAGCTTTATAATGCATGTTAATGTCATCCCACTGTAGCTTTATAATGCATGTTAATGTCATCCTACTATAGCTTTATCATGCATGTCAATGCCATCCTACTGTAGCTTTATAATGCAAGTCAATGCCATCCTACTGTAGCTTTATAATGCATTTTAATGCCATACTACTGTAGCTTTGTAAAGCACATCAATGCCATCCTATTGTAGCTTTATAATGCACGTCAATGCCATCCTATTGTAGCTTTATAATGCATGTCAATGCCATCCTATTGTAGCTTTATAATGCACATCAATGCCATCCTATTGAAGCTTTATAATGCACGTCAATGCCATCCAAGTGTAGCGTTATAATGCATTATAATGCATGGTATCTGGTTTTTGAAGCCCACCTAACATCAAATAGTAATCCATACACTCCAGTGGGTCAGTATTTGTCTCGTAAGGTGAAACTATATGTTCGTGAGTTACAACTATTTGTATTTTGGTCGATATGTCGCGTTTGAATATAAACACGTTTTCCAGATTATTTTTTCAAGTCATCTCATTTCAGGTCAAATTAAAGGTTAATTGATTAAACTTCCCCTTGTTACGTCTATTAAATCCATAAGTGTTTTATTTGACACTTTCCAGACAACCATTATCGGCTAACAGGGAAATTGGTTTCCAGGGATTTAGGCATACCGCTGGAACTTACAGCGAAGGTCAACTTTCTATTACATGGAGAAGGCAGGGAAATGTACTCAGCTGAGAAAACACTGGAAACTCCATGTTTAGTCTACTGTACTAGGTGAAAATATAAAAAAACTCAAGAACAGGATCTCAAGTTGGTGTGTAATTTCTGGGATAACAGTTTGGGATTCGAATAAGCGCATGGTCACAATTTGGATGCAGTTTAAAAGAACTTGTAAAAGTTTTAAGCTGTGATACGAATTGGGGGGCTACACCTCTCGGTGGGTGATCTCTCCACAGCCAGAATCTGCACCTTCGAGGTTAACAGCTACACATCATTGGCTGCACCGCACTGAAACTTTGCTATTGCTGTCACAGCGCAGAACGCTTTTCTTTCAGATCGTCTGGATCATGGAACGGTAGCATAGGGAGAGAGGGAAAGAGATGGTTTGTTGATGGAAAACGAGAAGATTTAGGAGCAAAAGAGATAAAATAACAAAGTTCAAGAGCTAGTGCCTTGTGCATTGTTGTCGAACGAAAAGAAGGAATTGACTTGAAGTGGGTTAAGCCAGGAAAAATTGGAAAGGGGAGGAGGAGTGAAGGAAATACAGGGAAAATACGTCGAGTGGCTCCGGCCCGAAACAGAAGAAGGTGCCAGGAGAGAGAGAATGAGATTTAAGGGGGCAGAGAAGTGGAAAATCTGATGATACACCTGGAAGAGCTCACACAGTCATTCAACTGCAGGTCACAGAAACGGATTACACATTACACTGACTCCGATTACACAGTACACAGAATTCACATACAGCACCGCATCCAACACATTGACGTGGACACAAGGGCTGGTGGTATTCACATTTATGCCTGAGATAAGCTACTCAAACACATTACCTTGAGAAAGTGTCGTATGAGACAGTTTTACACACATGGCCGCAGGGAAGAGGGTTAGCACAGTCAAATGCATTACAGTGATTGAAAGGTAAGGGGGTGCGGGTGACATTTCTAAACACATTACTGAAGGAGTGAGATGCCGTACTTAAACACTCGGCGTTGATGGAGAAGAGAGAAAAGAAGGTCAAGAGAGATTCTGTTTTACATCAGAAAAGTTGGCAGGATAGCGACGTGCAGCACGACTCGGTTTGACACGGCATCACCTTGTGCAAACAAACAAAGTTATGCATAATTGATCACTGTCTCCTTTAACTGGAGTGTTGGGGGATGTGCGATAGTGCCGTGGTTGGTTGTGGAGACTGCGGTGATCACGGATGAGTCTGAGCTCGCAAGCTTCGACGACTGATTTTTGCGTAGATACACTGACAAATAAAATCTAGATTTGTGCATAGTGAAAACACAAACTGCGAAGAACCTATAAAACACAAATAAATGACTTAAGCTGGGTTTTCACAAACTGAATCACATATTATTATGTAACATGAAACCATATATTTGCGACTTAGTGTACAAATGAAACTATAGTCTTTTATATACTTTTTATATTGTGGAAAAATAAATATTATAATTTATATCACTACAACATCTCATTAGTTTCTTCTGAAATGCAAAAAAGTTTAGTCCAAAAATTATACTGTTTTATTTCAATGAAACAAAGTTAAAGTTAAGTCTCCTAAACACAGATCTCTTAAATAAAAGTTTCCAGGGTGACCACTTGAAAGTACTGAAAGTATAGTTATTTTATGTCCCCATCATTTTTATCTTGATATACAGACCACTCCAGTTTTGACTTTAATCATTATTTCTAGATGTAATGTGACCATTTCAGTCCAGTGTCTGTTGAATTTCAACAAAAGCTGACACAAAGTCGCCCAGTGTAAAAGAGTGAGAGCATGACAAGACCCATGAAAGATAAATACCTGTTAAAACATAAGTTTTTTGTTGTTGACAAATGCATTGAACTTGTTTTCTCTGCCGCATTGAAGATCGGAAAACATTGCATCTTTTTTATTGTTAGTTTTCTCCATTTCAATTCTCAGTAAATAAATGCAATTAAAAACATAATTTTTATTAAGAATTTGGCAGAAATGTTGTCGGTAGTTGACAGAATGAGACTTAAACTTTTTCTGCGGCTGTATATTAAACACAGTTGTAGAGTACAGATGGAACCTGGAAACATTGTTGCCAGATCAGTGTTGTTGTTACAAAAAAACAAATACAAGCCCAAAACAAACATGAAATAAATTCACATTTTATCTTTTAAAACAGTGGTTCTCAAACTTTTTCAGCGTGTGGCCCCCTTTGTGTACAGTGTATTTCTTCGCGGCCCCCCCAAAGAAAATTGATGACCAAAAACAGTTCTAAAACTTTACATTTTAATTAAACAAAATATGAAATTATACAAAGTAGTGCTGCCTTATTTTTTTTAGGTTTAATGTCACAGAATTCATGATAAATTAATGTATTTTATAAAAATGTCATAAAACTGGGGCCCCCCTGGGGGCCCCGGACCCCAGTTGGAGAACCACTGTTTTAAAAATAAAACAAAAATGTGACTAACCATAATGCTGCGTTCAAACCAGCCGCGGTAGAGGCATCAAGCGTGAGTGATATCAATTTTAATTCAATGTGAAGACGCGTTGATGTGTGTCTGGAGGTTTCACGGCGCGATTGAGGCGTTTAGTGCTGCGCGGTAGACGCGATTCTGCCTCATTCGCACGTCTAGTTTGCGCGAATTGAGCGTTGCAGTGGAAAACCCGCGAGTTGAAACATTTTAACTTTGGCGAAAAAAAGCCTTGTTAACCAATCACTACAAGCTTGCTCTAGTAGTGACATGATTACTGGAAGCAAGCGGAGTCGCAGAAGCCCCTCCCATGACGCGAATTTCCGTGTGAATTTCTCGATGACTAGAATTTCACTCACGGCTTTCACGTGCGAATGAAGTGAGTAAACTCAAAATGTTCAAGCTGCAAACTAGACACGGTAGACACAAATTTGACACCTCAAACGCGGCTGGTGTGAACCCACAGTAACTTTCTTCTTTAACATCCTAAAGTGTCTCATTAGGTAAAAAACACTTAAAAAGTTCATAATAACTGGACCTGGCAACAGTGGCTTGAAACCATTTCTTTTGTCATGGTATAACATGAGATGAATTATAAATAATTTTATTCATTTAGTTTAAGTGGATGTTTATTTACATGTTAACGTTAAAGCGGTCAATAAAAAAGGTAAAGAAGAAAAAATCAAAAGGTAAAACCGCCTACTTATTTTTTAATTATTTTTTGTGGGGGATTATTGTTTTAGTTGGCAAACATATTTAATTATTTTGTTTTCTAAAATCCATTTAACAAAAGCCAGTTTCCTAAAAACACTGTTTTCCAGGTATATTGTGACAATATTGCTGATGGGACGAGAACATTCGTCATGTCAATATGTTATAATAACTCTCTTTGATTTTATTGTAGCATTACTTGCTCCGTCTCGCTCTGAAACATTGTTACATCATAATTGTAAGATTACGTACAAATTTTAAAAATAGTTGAGATTGTATAACACCCAACTACACGCCCTTATTTTAATCCTAAAAATGTATAAAATCATTATAAAATCAAGTGCAGCACAACAGAAACAAACCGGATAAATTTGTAACAGAAAGACCCCAAGGTATGTCAAAAATCTCTGATATAATAAAAGCGGGGTAAAGTTTTAACCCTCCGTCTCTTGTGGCAACCCTTGAGTAGATCTTTTCTTTTCTCTTCAGGTTGACTTTAGACGGTTAATTAAGTCCTTAACTTGACAGCTTGTCAGACTCATCCAAGCCTCTTATTGGAGGCTTAGCGCCGCGGGGCTGCAGTGACGCAGCATCGAACCCAGACGGATTGTGTGCAGCTGGGTCTGGATAAGCCGAAGGGTCGAGGGCCTGGAGCTGGTCTTTTTTGGAGGGCCTTGGTGTGTTTTGCCTGCGCAGCTTGAGCTAATCTCCTGAACTACCTCACAACAAGACCCCCAATCTCAAACACAAGGGTTTATTTGGCTTTAATGATGTGCAACATGAAAATGGCTAACTTGTGTTACTGTTTCTCACTTGGTAGAGCAAATTTGTGGATTTGATTACCATGTTTTAAACACACATGGTGAGTAATAGACTGAAAGTCACTTAAAATAGTAAATTCAAGTTGATTAAACTTAAGATTTTAAATGCAACAAGGAAGTTTTACAGTGTATGCATCATATATCTTTGTTATCTGATAATCATCTAAAAGATTGTCTTGAATGTAAATAGCTTACTTTTATCTAGGGTAGGTTTTCAAATAACCATTCCCTATGTTTGCCTATTTCACAAGTCATCCCACACGCAAGTTTGATCCACAAAACCCAGCCGTATCTCTCTGCCCCTGATTATTATTAGTTCAATGTGTTGCTACACGCATCAAGTACAGCGTTTTAAACCCAAGCTTGTTTTGTGGTAGATGTTCTCGTTCAAGTGAGTCATACTCCTTGATCTCATTTACGTCGGTCTGTCAGAGATATTGACTTAGGGTGGTCTCCTCAAACAGAGCTTTCGACAGGCAGGTGTGTGTGCACCTTCTCACCGGAGGGCTCTCGCGTGATCTATATATGCTTTTCTTGTCTCGCCTTAGTTTATTGGCATTATTTGCCATCGTTTGCTGACAGAGCCGTATAGATGACGGGCAAGTCTGTACGTCGCACGGCCGTCTGTATCGCATATTCTCCTGACTAATGTTGTTTTAGGGTAAATCTCGCATGTGTAACGCAAAGCCACGCTAATCATAAAGGAATTAGCAGAAAAGGTAAAGCTCGAGCACAAGCGACGTTTACAAAAACAGTTTCTCTGGGTTGCTAAACCCTATTTAAAGGATTAGAGCTAAACGCCAGCAAATGCAATAGTCTGTCTGCGTTTTTCCAAATCTGTTCAAGTTGAAACTCGAGAGAGTCAACAGGTTATTTTTTGTATGTGTGATCTATGAGGGAAAACTGTTGCTCACCACTTTGTTAAAGATTTTGTCGTTTCGGATTTAACATTTTGCACAGGTAGACCCCTATAACTGTAAAAGTATACTTGAGAAGATGTCACCATAATGGCTGGGGGTCAAATGAAAAATTCTCATACACTGCAAAAAAATGACTGTCAAGAAAAATTGTATTTAGTATTTTTGTCTAGTTTTTACTAAAAACATCTTACATTTCTTAAATTAAGATGCTTTGTCTTGATGAACAAAATGACCCAAGAAAATAAGTCTAGTTTTTAGACCAAAAATGTCAAATTTAAATGATTTTGTGCATAAAACAAGCAGAAAAATCTGCCAATGGGGTAAGCAAATTTTTCTAGAATTTTTCTTGAATTTAGTGTTTAAGAAAAATGTTAAAGATATTTTTTTGCTTACCCCATTGACAGATTTTCTTGATTGTTTTATGCAAAAAATCACAAAATTCTAGAAATTCTAGGAAATTCTAGAATTTTTCTTGAATTTAGTGTTTAAGAAAAATGTTTAAGATTTTTTTTGCTTACCCCGTTGGCAGATTTTTTTTTATTGTTTTATGCACAAAATCACTTAAATTTGTTATTTTTGGTCTAAAAACTAGACTTATTTTCTTGGGTCGTTTTGCTAGAATTTTTCTAGAATTTTTCTTGAATTTAGTGTTTAAGAAAACTGTTTAAGATTTTTTGCTTACCCCATTGGCAGATTTTTTCGATTTTTTTTAATGCACAAAACCACTTAATTTGATATTTTTGGTCTAAAAACTAGACTTATTTTCTTGGGTCATTTTGCTCATCAAGAAAAAGCATCTTAATTTAAGAATTTTTAGATAGTATTTTTGTCTTGTTTTCAGGAGAAATAAGTAAAAAATTATTGAAATTAATTTTTTGCAGTGTTAATTTCGCTCTCTGCACTGCAAAAAATATTTTCAAGAAAAAAAATCTTAGTATTTTTGTCTTCTAAAAATTCTTAAATTAAGATGCTTTTTCTTGATGACCAAAACGACCCAAGAAAATAAGTCAAATTATTTTGCCAAATTTAAGTGATTTTGTGCATAAAACAAGCAAAAAAAATCTTCCAATGGGGTAAGCTAATTTTCTAGAATTTTTCTTGAATTTAGTGTTTAAGAAGCTTTTTGCTTAACCCATAACTTAACCTCACAACTTACAATGCTAACTTTCTCTCGTTTCACCAGTGACCAAAACAACAGTGAGCAGCTAATCTCCCAAAAAAACAACACTACCGGGCCGGATAATCGTGCAAAAACATTAGAGGCAGAGGATGATGGGAGCACAGCCCTGAAGACAAACACAGAGCTACTGCTATATCGACAGACGCCGCTCTGAAAACAGGCCTGTTGTTTGGATTCATTGCCCTAGGACATTGGCAGTCCCGTTCGAAGAGAAAAGAGGTGTCTGTTTTGTCACATTGTGATGCCATATGCTTAAAAGTACAATGAGAGGTAATGAATGAGATGTTGGCCCGGATGCGGCATTGTCAGCACTTAGATGACTGCCGAACACACTTTGAAGGTGGAGGGGCGGTGTGATATTTAGACTAAAAGTGGACAGGAGACTGTGGTATGCGTTCCTCTGGGTGCAGGCTGCTACAGTAGTCACGATGTTAACCGCACAGGTGATTGATGTGGCTTACCCGTCTGCAGCCCTCATGTCTAACTTTACAATCAGAATCTGAGTGATATACTTCCCTAAAAGATCACATATTATCCAACGATATCATCTTTTGTAATGGCACAGTAGCCAGAAGCTGGGACTTTGTGATATAGCTTAGAAAAATGTGAACCTTTTGATGATAGTCAATGATGTCTGAATGATTTAAAATGTATCATGCAATTTGGTTTTAGTAAAATTAGGTAAATAAAAATTTACGCAAAGCGACACTATAAGGTAAACCTTTTAGTTTACACTTTACAATAAGGTTGTATTTGTTAACATCAGTAAATGCATTAGCTAACATGAACTAACAATGTAGTTTTTCATTTTAATTAATATTTATTAATGTCTTAAAGGGGACATATCATGAAAATCTGACTTTTTCCATGTTTAAGTGCTATAATTGGGTCCTCAGTGCTTCTATCAATCTAGAAAATGTAAAAAGATCAACCCAGTAACTTAGTTTTGGTAAATCATTCTCTACAAGCATGGGGAAAATAGGCCATTGAAATTTGTCTCCCCTTGTGATGTCAGAAGGGGATAATGTCATCGTTTTATCTGCACTATCCAACCATTACACTGCCATTTAGTGCAAAGATCAGCTCATTTGCATTTAAAAGGACACACCCCAAAAATAGCACATTTTTGCTCACACCTACAAATTGTCAATTTTAACATGTTATAATAAATTATCTATATGATATTTTGAGCTAAAATTTTACATATGGGGACACCAAAGATTTATTTTACATTTTAAAGAAGTCTTGTGAAATGTCCCCTTTAATGTTTCATATTAGTTCATGTTAACAGTTACACCTTTTCATTTAAAAACTTTTTAAAATTAGTCCATGTTAACTAACATATTTAACTAATGTTACAAATACAACTGCATGCACCGATATCAACTTTTCCACAAATACTGATGACCGATTATTCAGACCGATATCTGTTGATACTGATTATATTAACTTGCATTAACTAAATTGTGAATATAACATTTTCTGAATTTTATTCACATAATGACCATTAATATTGAACATTAAACTAGTTATGTTTCTTTACATTTTCTATACACAAAGCCGAAAAATTAATTGCATTTTCCTGTTCCTTTTTTGATTGACAGGATATATTGACCATGACTAAGAGCTGTTTTTAAACTATACGCCAATAGTGTGAAAATTTTTTCGATACCGATTGTTGGCCGATATATCTGTGCACAAGGTCGTCGATTTGGGTAGGGACGCTAGGTACATGTCCCTACCAATATCCAGGGGCCTCATTTATCAAGCGTGCGTACGCACAGAAGATTGGCTTTGCCTTCACTTCTATTGGCTAAGGCATCACAAAAAAGTTAAAATTAAACAAAAATAATAAATAAAATTGACCTATTTGTTGTATATTTGTTGTGTTTGGCCTGTAACCTTAATAAATAAGATTATGAAAACAAAAATACTATTTTAAATATTTTTCAAGTAAACAGCGATAAACCTTTGTGACAATGCGGCTCTAAAGACAATTTTATTTATGTCCCCACCAATGTCAAAATCAAACTTACACCCGTGTCGGTGAATCTCTAAATGCAACCTTATTGTAAAGTGTTATCAAGTTACCACATTTTATCAGTCTAAATGAGGACATTACATTGACTTCTACTCTTTTTATAGAGCACTAGTTATAAATACTATAACCCTAACCATACTGTATCAGGAAACGTTTTGTATTTTTCAAATTTAAAAAAACTTGATCTACCACATTTTCATAACGTTTGTCCCCAAAGGGAGAATTTGCTCAGGTTTTTCAGGTTCTGCTCACTTGTTTTGGGTACAGATTTATCCCCATAATATAGTTAAGTAGACACACACACACACATTTTAAAATTTTAAGCAACTATTTCTTTAAACATTTTTATAGACAGATCGTGAAATGATGAAGAAAACATTACGTGGGTGATTCTCACGAAAACTTGGTTTTAAAAATGTCAAGCATGAAAATTTAAAAATTGCTTAAATGTACTTTTTTTCCCACCAGACATTGAAAAACAAAGTCTGGAGTAAATGGGAACATTAATTTAAAAACTTTTCCTTATCATTTAACACTTTTTGTAACATAATTTAAAAAATTAGTCCTAAAAAATCTCATTACCGCAACAGTCAGAAAACATCAACACTGACATATTTTCAAAATGACATGACAAACCTGAAAGAACATAATTTGGAGATTCTGCACATGCATTTAAAATCAAAGTATTATGCTTCTATTAATTAAATTAACATTTAATAAGCATCTGTTGCGATAATGATAATCAAAATGTCGTGTAAGCATTCTGACAAGACAATATTTCAAATTAACTGTAAAAAAATGATCTTACCTGGTAGCCATCTTGAAGTAACTGGTCCATGTGCTTGGTCACTCAAAATCAAACTTTATTAAAATTCTGGATGTGTGCTTAAACTGTTCTCAAAAAGTGTTGCAGAGGATGAGAACATCAGGCATGGACACATCATTTTCCTAATTTTTCTTCATTATTATTATACATGAATATTCAGTAAATATTTTTTCTGTCATCTAAAGTAGTCTAACAAAACGTCCATTTATTTTTTTCTTAATATTTTTGTGTTAATTTGATTAAATTACAACATAACGCATGTTCAAACACAGCCGGACACATTGCGGTAATGAGAATTTCAGCAGAAAATTAGATAAAATTTACAATTATAAATTCTTATGTTGAAATCACACATTGTGCAAGGTAGAACACAGTATTGTGTTAATTCTGATGCTTTTTAATGTTACTATATTACGCATTTTAAAGCTAAAATCATTAGTGCCGTGGTGTTTCAATGGCTTCGTGAGAATCACCCACCTACAGTACTGTACATACAGCCATTATGATTTCTGTTCGGCATAGATATGAAAGCATAGATTGTGTGTATGTGAATCTAATGAGGTATAATAAATGAATGGTCATTAGCTGATCCTTTAGCTATGTTCCCACCAGCAGGACAAGGGCTTGTTTTCAAAGAGTAGCACATCAGTTCTCTGAAGTGTCTCGCTGATTTGGGAGATGATGATATTGTCTGGAAGTGAATGAATGAGACTGATCTTCTGCCAGGGAATTTCTGCTGTGGACACATCCAGTAGAGCTCTGACCAACCCATAACAATTTCACAAATGTGTTGAAATGATCTTGATTCTGGTTCTGTACGGAAGCATGGAAAATTTGGTTATGTGATTAATATAAGTGCGGTTTTATGTAATATAACAACTGTTCGTCAAAATGACACTCGTGCCTTTGCCATATCAGCATGTGCGATGAGACGCCAGTTCTTAACCGATGAGACAAGCCTTCATTTCATCAGCCAAAAGTTATTGTCAGAAACACTAATGCCAGCGTTGAATAGGGGCCTATTTGCAAAAGCAACCACAGAATGCGCACAAGAAGTCCCAGATGGATAGCGTGTCATAGTGGAATGACGACCAAAAAAAAGGCTTATTTATGTACAAAGGCTGCTGACCCAGTGAAACGCATACCAGGCACTGAACACATCTCATTTCAATTAAGTGTCTTAGGGAGCTGAAGAATTCCCACAGCGTAAATCACATTTGGTTTGCTTTTAAATGCATTTAAAATATGTTAGTGGTGAGCAGGTCGTAGAATTTCATCATTCGATGAATATTTGACACATCACGCAGGAAAAAAGGTTTTTAAGCTTGTAAACAGCATTGTGTTCTTGTGCAAATAAATGTTTATACAAATGATAGACACTCTGTCTGGGGGAAAATAGCACAAGTTGTTTAAAATTTCATCAGATGTAGGGACACCCAGAAATACATTTTCTATTTGTGACTATCAATTTACCCCCTTAACTTTTTTGCCGCCAGCATTTGTTTTAAGTTGCCAGCCAGCGCTAGCTTTTTTATGATTTTCACAAAGTTTAGTGCCTTCCAGAAAAATTTCATTGTAGTTTTTCAACCTTTATAATATATTTTCAAGACCCTTGTGATGGTACATCGACTTAAAATAGGTTGAATGACATGTCCACCATAGCCTGACGGGATCTGTATCGTTTTTACTCGTACTTTTAAACTTGGGGTTTCGGGTAGTAACCCAAGCACAAAAAAAACCTTACAAAAATCTGCTTTACGGCATACGTCGCTTCCTCCACTTGCTCAAATTCGGACGTGAGAGCGCAACTATTTATTTTCCTGATGTTTTTGTCATGGCCGAAGCAGCAACTAAGAAAAATAAACGCAAGGTTTTATCGGAGGAGACCAGAAGGATTAAATTGCTTGGATATATAACTTAAGTCCTGTCTTGCGCCCAAACACAATTTTTTTACGTGAATTTTACTGGAGGCTACTTGGAGAATATGGGGAGAGACTTATATCATGTGGCGCTGTGGTAACGTCATGGACCTACGACACAGGCGATCTGGGTTTGATTCACCTTAAAGGCATTTTTTTTAATATAAACTTTAACCAAGCGACCACTGTTACAACTGGCTTGAAAACGTGAGCTGCGCGATCTTTTGGCGTTTGAAATAAAATAAAACCCATGAAATGATATTCATATGACATGCTGGAAGGCACACGTTGTGACCTAAAGAGTTGTCTTATTTTCCTTTGCGACAGTGCTGCGGCGCTTGTGGCCTCTAGGGGCGCTAGATGTGAAAAATGCATGTTTAGCACCCCCTAGTGGCCAAAAACTTCTGCTGTGTGCCTTTTAATATATAAACATACAATATATCAAATGAAAGAACAGCTGTTCTGCTTTTAATAAAAAAGTTTCATCCTACCTTCATCATTTCTCTTTTTATCACCTCTCAAATAGGGGTAGGTTTCTTTAAAAATACAGAATTTTGAGCAAAAAGCTGAGATAATTCCATTTTTGCGAAGCACTTTTGATAGAGATCAGATTCAGAATGATCCTCAAAACATACACGGACATGCAGCTGCTTGCCCTAGGGCGATTCTTCAGAGTTTTATAATGGATTATAGCGGTATTGCTGAAAGCCGGAAATACTCGTCATTGGCAGGGAAGCGTTTTCTCTTGATTAATGAGATAACTCATCAATGGTGGCGAAAGAGTTAGAGCAGGACACCTGAGATTACTTCAATATTTTGCAAGTCTATCACAACAAACTAGATATTGTTGGAAAGGTCTAAGAATGTAGTCTTCATAATTCAAGCAGTAATAATAATGCAGTGACAGTTATTTTTTAATTTGTGACGAGTATGGAGAAAACCGTTGACACCTAGTGGCCGTTGTTGGTAAAATCACTAGTAGTGTAATGCTGCATTCACACCAGCCGTGGTAGAGGCATCAAATGCGAGGGATTTTAATGTTAAGTCAATGTGAAGACGCGGAGCGAATGAGGCGTTTAGCGCGGTAGACGCGATTCCGCCTCATTTGCGCGTCTAGTGCGTGCAATTGGCGCGAATTGAGCATTGCCGCAGGAAACCCGCGAGTTGAAAAATTTGAACTTTGGCGGAAAAACGCGCCACGTTAACTAATCGGGAGCTTGCTCTAGTTGTGACGTGATTACAGGAAGCGAACGGAAGTCACAGAAGCCCCTCCCATGACGCGAATTTCTGCGTAAATGTATCAATGACTAGAGTTTCAAATGCGGCTTTCACGCGCGAATGAAGCGAGTAAACTCAAAATGTTCAAGTTGCAAACTAGACGAGGTATACGCGAATTTGACGCCTCAAACATAGTGCATCATTACAATAAATGTAAACTACTATAACAATTTTTTATTTAATTTTTCACCTTCAGACACATCTGTGAAAAACTTTAAAGTGTCTTCTTTAAAACAAGACCAAGATTCGGCTTCTAGACCAAAAAAAATTGCCAGAGTTTTATTAATATTACATTATATTAATCTACATCACCTTTCACCCCCTCACAATGGCCCAATCGTGCACAACATAACAAAATTTAAAAAGCAAACATGGCTTTATTTCATTGTGTTGTGGCTCAATTTCATTGTGTTGTGAACTTACGTTTGCTTTTTAAATTTCATTGTGTTGTGCACGATTGGGCCACCAAATCCCCAAAAAGGCTGCGCTAGTTAAGGGGGTTAATCCATAAAGAAAGCTCGTCTTGTATAACTGGCCACATGGGAAATAAAAAAGATTAAGCTAAAGTTACTTTTTCAGAAGGTATGCATGCTAAATAAGGGTGCCTATCAATTAACAATGTGATTTTCAATCCCATAAGTAGAGCCTTGTTTTTTTTATTGTTTTGAGGATAGGACTGTGGTGATGTGGCTGAACGCGTGCCAGCATTTCATTTGCATGCACAAGCATCACTTCATTATCCTAAATGGCAACTGGACAATTTGTCTTGCACTCCATTATTTCCTGAATAGCTCTTGACTTGCCTTATTCACTAATGTGTACGTAACCCAATTGTGGGCACCGTTTCACAAAGCATGCGTGCTTTCCAAAAACGTGTCCCGCATTACATATGAAGATAACGTGTCCATTAGTCTGTGGTGTAAAGTACAGGTGAAACTATAAGAAACTGTCAATCTTAAAAATGATCAAAGAAATAGTTTGCATTATTCCCACTACCCACATGTCATTCCAAACCCGCTTTTATTTTTTGCAGGGAACACAGCAGAGCTCGACAGATGTCACCCTGAACTGGCGTTTTATGGCGAGAGCTGCACATTGTTACAAAACGTTTGTGTTGCAGGATACGGAGTTGGAACAACATGATGGTGAGTAAATAATGACCGAATGTTCATTTTGGGTGAACTAAACAGTCTGTGATTGTTTTCACATGTTTTGTGTCTTAAGGATCTAAGCTAGTAATACTGCTCTATTGGATAAGTAACCAATAAAACAGAGTGAATAAAATATATATTTTTTATAGTTTCTTTCTTGATATGCAACAGATTTCCATCCGTATTTGCTGGAAGAGATCGGGAACGCTGTTAACCGAAGTCATGCTGTGCCTTATCGTGATGAAAAACACAAAAGTTTTCTCGTGCTGTGAAGGCACTCGCTCGTGCCCACAGCTGGGTCTCATCACTACAGCCAAACACCCGGTGAGTCATCAGGACGCCACATCGCATTAACTGCTTATTCGCAGGAAACGTTCAATGTCCAGGAAAGCATCGAAACGAAACATACCTACGTCGAAGAGCATCCGGTTGTTTGTGTAATCAACCACAGTCACACTTCTTTCACAACAGATAATCCTTGCATCAGATTATCGATTTAAAGAGACAGTAACCCAAAAATAGGCAAGGCAGGTTTATTTGTAAAGCACATTTCATAGACAGAGGTCATTCAAAGTGCTTTACATAGAAATTAGAAAACAATATATAAGTAAGTATGTAGAAAGACAATTAAATCACAATAAAACAAAGAAAATATATGTGATTTTAATCAAAACAGTTTAATGTGTGAAAATGAATAAAAGAAAAAGAAAATATAAAATAATTAAAAATAAGAATAAAACTTTTTTACTAAAATTATTAAAAATACTGGAAATTAAGTTCATATAACTGTATAGCTGTATATTTTAAGTAGGGATGCACCGATATATCGGCCTATAATCTGTATCAGCAAATAAAAGCTATTTTTCACACTACCGGACATTGGCTGATTGTTTGGAAACAGCCGATGATCAGGACAGATCCTGTGTTATTATTTTGAACTGGGTCACAATGACAACAGAGTTGCATTTTGTACGCCCCGCACTTCTAGGATTTTAAGACTTAATTTTAAAAAAAGGAGTAAAATGTAGAGATGCAGCAATATATCGGTCAATAATCGGTATCGGTCGATAAAAGCAATTTTTCACACTATCAGACATTGGCCGATTGTTTGGAAACAGCCGATGATCAGGACAGATCCTGTGTTATTATTTTGAATTGGGTCACGATGACAACAGAGTTGCATTTTGTACTCCTCGCACTTCTAGGATTTTTCGACTTAATTTGATAAAATGGGTAAAAAGTAGAGATGCAGTGATATATCGGCCAATAATCGGTATCGGTCGATTCACACCAACAGACATTGGCCGATTGTTTGGAAACAGCCGATGATCAGGACAGATCCTGTGTTATTATTTTGAACTGGGTCACAATGACAACAGAGTTACATTTTGTACGCCCCGCACTTCTAGGATTTTACAACTTAATTTGAAAAAAGGAGTAAAAGTAGAGATGCAGCGATATATCGGCCAATAATCGGTATCGGACGATAAAAGCAATTTTTCTCACTATCGGCCGATAGTTTAGTTTAAAAACAGCCGATAGTCATGACCGATATATCCTTTCATTCAAAAGTAAACAGGAAAATGCATGTGAATGAATTTGATGAATTTGAGCTCTGTGTATAAAAACATCACTAGTTAAATGTTCAATAACAATGGTCATTATGTAAATGAATAACATTCAGAAAATAAAATGTTTAGAATTAAGTTAATGCAAGTTAATATAACCACCAAACTATCGGTATCGGCAGATATCACTTTGAATAATCGATATCGGTAGGAAGAGTTAATATCGGTGCATCTTTAGAAAAAGCAAAACTATCGGTATTGGTAGATGTCTTTCTAACTAATCAAATGTCAGTATCGGCACAGAAATTTGTATCCGTGCATCCCTAATTTTAAGTCTTTTAAAACAGTTTTAAAGGTTTTTTGGTAGCATGCTGAAATATAGGTTTGTATTCACTGAAAATATTGACAGCCGTAGACGCTTTTATCTAAAGTGAATTAAACCCACAGCCTAACGTAATGCTCCACCTGCTGAGCTATAGGATGCTTTCTGTGAACTATACTCTGATGTATGACATAAACAATACTGTAGGGGATTGCAAAAGGTTAAAAAACTAAAAGGCTGACTCATTATATTTCTCACCTGAGTAGAAAAGCGGTGTATTAAAGGAAATCAAATGAAGCGTTTCGTGAAAATCACCCCATATAAATGGATGATTTCCACATCATCAGGTTTCAGTGCCCCATTCGAAAGAGGATTACAGTTGCCGGTCTCACTCTTTGTCAGTTTTACCCTGATATTCCTTGGCAACACTTCAGCGCCATATTAAATTCGACTCCTCTGCTTGGCCGTAACGCGAATGCCGGTGGTTAGTTTTCATTAGTTTTCATTCGTTTCACAAGCGTGTAAATGTTTAATAGAGACGCAGGCTGGACTGCGATGTACTTGACAGTTTTTCCAAGCTGAAGAGCTCGGTGCTTTACAACTGGGATATATAAACCAAGACCAGAGATTCATGACATGCGAGTCGAAATTTATAAACGCCTGCGGTGCCTCCTTCATTTCTTAAATTTGGTAGGGTTGGATGTGAATTCCTCAGTGAGTCTTTAACCTTGGCACAGACCAAACTGGCCAATGACCAGCAGTGGTTGGCAACGTCAGTGGTGTATTAAGGACTTACAGGGATTGAATGATGAATTACAGGGATTTAACAATTTTATATTTATTTAAATTCACTGTGCGATTGGTAACACTTTCTCATTAAAGATTTTAAACAATGAAATGTATGTTCATGTCAATCAATTGGTAGATCATTGCATTAGCAACATAAAAGTTGTGGGTTTAAGCCCAGGGAACATGCATAATGATAAAAGAAATACATTTAATGCACTATAAGTCACTTTGAATAAAAGCATCTGCCAAATGCATAAATACATAAATGAAAATGAATTCATGTTGGGTGTCATAAGTCCAAGACGACAATTTTTTTTTTTGTTGAAACTTACTCTCTGTTCACATACTATAGAGAGTTGTTTTCACTTAATTTCTCTCATTTTATTTAGTGCTAGTTTAGTAAAGCCCACAACAGGTAGGTATATTCATACAAGCCTTGTTTATTGGTCCCATTGCAGCAATTGACCCCCATAGTCGAAACTCTTGGTTTGATTACATTTTAATTTCAGCAGTCAAGCAAAGCGGTTAATGCTTTTCTCTTTACTTCTTAACCCCAATTCACCTTGACTGGTGGGTGCTGGGAAGATTTTCTTCGGGGATAAGCCTTCTGATTGGGTTACACGGATTGAATAATGAGTGCTTTTCTGTTGTCTCAGCCGATCTGGAGTTAAGCCCTGCGGACCGGGCCATTCACTGACGCCACACAACATTTACATATACATGAGATTTAAAAAGAGCTTTTGCCTTCTGGATTAGTTCGGGTCTTCACAAACTCGACTCGGTCTTTCCACATCAGTAGCGCTTTTTAGGAGCGCTCTATTGGACAATAAACTCCTGTGATCTAGGGCCGAAACTGCACATCCATTGAAAGCGCGTTGAACTGTCCTGTGTGTAGTGGGAACCAGTGTTGTTTGCTCTGAACTGAATTTAACAGTCTAATGATGGTGCTGTTTTGTAGTACAGTCTATTAAATCGAGTTATTAGTAATGTAATTGTTATGTTTTACAAGCAAAAGACTTAACTGACTTAAGTACCGTGGTACAATCATTCAGTACCATGGTATCAGTAGTAAGTCATGTCCAGGGAAGGGATTTTGTACAATATTTGCCTTTATTGTTAGATTTAAACCAAAATATGAAGACTATAATATTAAATGGACACCACATTAAATATTTAAGGAATTTTTGGGATGACAAAATTTGGCTTAAAGCCAAACCACAGTGTATTAGGAAATATGTGTTTTATTCGAATATACAAAAAGCATAAAAACAAAAAGCCTTACGGGTAATAAAGCATGCATTGACTATTCATTTTGTTGATCCTCTTTTGCAGTAATATTTTGTAGACACTTGTAGACATTTATATCCCGAACACCCTAACTCAACATGCATGCAAAACTTTTATGCATTTTTAATAAAATCCTTGAATAAAGAGCAATGACGCAATGAGCAATTGTTCAAAGTTAGAGACCACTTTTGTCAGTTTAAGAAATGTAAAGTATACAAGTAAATACCACCGCAATGATTTTTAGGGACTGGCTTTGATATATTTTACATTTCCTTTAAAGCAGGACTAACCAACTGGCAGCCCGCGGGCCAAATGCGGCCCGCCAGTCATCTTTATCTGGCCCGCCTTTATCAGATTTAAAATCAGTGTGTTATTTTAAACCCATCTTTTTTATAAAAAAATAACTTATGCGACTACACCGCATGCGACACATATAATAGGTAAAAGTTAAATATATATAAAAGGTAAAAATGGGGGTGAAAGTTTGGCTCGCATCATATTTACATTTTTGAAACTTGCCCCTAACCTTCAAGACCCGAGCTTTGCTTTGCCTTGCATTTTAGATTTCTTCCAGCTATTTGGGCTTAGAATTAACCAATAAATATAATAACCAAATATTTTTATTTAAACATAGAGCAGTGTAAGTGTCCACGTTTGTGTACAACAGGTTCCAGTTACACAGAATTAAGCAGTGTTGGGGGTAACGCATTACAAGTAACATGCATTACGTAATAATATTACTTTTCTGAAGTAACGAGTAAAGTAACGCATTACTTTTTAAATGTACACATTAATATTTGAGTTACTTTTTTAAAAAATTAATGCAAGTTACTTTTTTACTTTAATTAATAAAAAAAAAATAATTAATTAATGCATTACTTTTAAAAGTTAGTTTCCCCAACACTGGAATTAAGTATTATGGTGCAAACAACAAAAAATGTGATGTCCACGTATGTTGGAGGTTAAAGAAGAGTGGTTGAAGATCCCTTTTTAGAGTTTATTGAGTGAGTGATGTATTTGGTCAACAGACAATCCTGAAAATCCACCGTCAACTCGAGCCAGGTGTGCAAAGTCTTCCCATTTGGGCTCATCTTGACGTGAGATTCTCCCACGCTAAACTACGCCACGGCATATCTCTACCTCACCCTACTCGCGTTACATCACCAGTAAGACAAGTCCAGACACTGTCAGACTTTATGAATCAAATGCACATTTTTTCTTTCTCGGTTCTGCTCTGTAAATCACTCCTGTAACTCGAGGAGCCCGGCGATGCGCCGCTGGAACGGATGCATCTGTGGCGAAGACGCTGTGGGATGTTTCCCTTGCCATGATAGACAAGAAATTACAGATAAATACGCTTCTTAACTCAGGGGTTTATGAGGGTGCCTTTACGCCCGTAGAGCAAAATGCGGTTTCTTAGCATTTGTTAGCTACCGCTCTGGCTTTTATGGCTTAAAATGTTTACATGAAAAGATTTAATATCAAAAGATTTCATGGGGGGAGGGTGTCAAGGTTGGGGCGTATGGAGGTGTAGGGCGGAACAGTGGATTATGAAACTTCCGTCACCGGCACGGCAAGGACTGTGACCTCTTTTGTGAAATGAAAGTTGACCTTTGCACCT
Source organism: Misgurnus anguillicaudatus (assembly GCF_027580225.2). Classification (NCBI taxonomy): domain Eukaryota; kingdom Metazoa; phylum Chordata; class Actinopteri; order Cypriniformes; family Cobitidae; genus Misgurnus; species Misgurnus anguillicaudatus. The sequence goes on from NC_073337.2 coordinate 28,536,789, forward strand.
CAGATGATACAGAGGAAACGCCCCCTTTTCCTGTGGAAGTGGGCAGGAGGTGTTATATGAACCAAGTTTTGAGAAAAATGCTGCGTCTTCTGTTGTCCGTCATGAACTTTACAATACTTACAATGGGGTCCACATTCAAAATCTGATTTGAGACCATGAAAACCATGTTAAGTAATGTAATTGAACAAAAAAAATAAGATTCTGCATTTTTTCTGCAAGTTATAAGAAGTAATTTTTTGGGAAATTTTTGCCTTTATTAGATAGTTGTGCTGCGACAGATCGCAGTTGATCCGTGATCCGTACGGCTCGCATGTGATTCGTGGATTAATACGCAAATTTAAATAGGGAAAGTTTATCATTTGCACGTGTTTCAAAGGTTTGCGAATGTTAACATTCAAGTAATTTTAAACAATTTAACCGCAAAAAGGCGTTAAAGTGAGCAGTTTACTTTACGCACAAACACATGTGCAGTTAAAAGTGTCCGGTCCAGCTCCAGTCAGTCATGATCATCCTTTAAAGATCAGCAGATTCAGAATTCTTGATGTGTAAACTTTAGAGAGTTGCGTCACTGTATCTCATACTGTAGTGTATTAATGTACATTTGGCTAGCAGAGCAATGAAAAACAATGTAACGTTTTTATGTGGGACGAAGTTTATGCAGGGCCGTTTGTAATTTGCCCTCTGTCTGTGTGTGTGCGAGCACTTAAGGGCACTCAGTAGTGCACACATGGAGAGACGTGTTTCAAAAAGCAAGCGAACATAAAATCTTTCTGTTATTGACAGGGCAAATACAATAAAAATGATCTCCACAGTATTCTTTTTCTAGTAACTTTAATTAACCTACTTAGTGTCATTCAATATTAATCAAACAACCCAAGACAAAGAGAAAATCTACCGAGCCCCTAAGGTGACATTGGAGTAAAAAAATCGAAAGTTTAGTTTCATGTGCTCACGCGAAGCCATGTGCAGAATTTTTTTTTAAGTTTAGTTTTGCGTGCTCACGTGAAACCATCGCGCGCGCACGTGAAACTATCACGTGCACATGTGAAAGCGAAAGTTTCACGTGCGCACGCAAAACTAAACACGGTAGTTTCACATGCGCACGCGAAAGTTTCACGTGACCACGCGATAGTTTGCCGTGCGCACACAATAGTTTCACATGCCCACGCGAAACTAAACTTTATTACATTTTTGCTCCATGTCCCCTTAAGGGCTCCGTAAAAATCACTTCTGAAGCTCTAAAAATAATAATTACATTTAATTAATATAATAAATACAGTGTAATTATTTATTTGATTCAATTTTTCTACCTAATGATAATTTTAGACCTTACTAATGTGCAACTTTGTTCTTTTTATAAATGTTTGTAATTTCTTGATTTGTTATTAGATTTTTCCCATTCTTATTTTTTTGCTGATCCGAAAAATTATCCGATCCGTGCCTCAAAAACCGTAATGTGATCCGAACCGTGTGATCCGTTGCACCCCTATTAGATAGACAGTATAATAGGAGAGGACAGGAAAGTATAGGGTGTGGAGAGGGGTATGAGATCGGCAAAGGACCTCGGGCCGGGATTCGAAATTGGGTTGCCGAAAGTGCATTTGCACCATATGTTGGAGCACTGCCCACTACACCAGTGGTTCCCAACCTTTTTCACTATAAGGTCCCCTAGTTCCCCAAAACAATATTTGAAAGCCCCCCACTTACTCAATTTTTTCCACATAAAATTAAATAAAACTTGGAATGAGTAGACAGATGTATATTCTGTACTACAATGGCAAAAAAATAAACATGTAGATTTTTGCTTGTTTTGTCCAGTAATTTTAAGCCATCTTGAGGCCCCCTTGGAAATTTGCTTAGGCCCCAGTGGGCTCCGCCCCCCTGGTTTGGAAACACTGCACTACACCATTGGCTGCAAACACTATTTAGTTATTTTATAACTACAGTTGAGATTTGTGTTTAAACATATTTAATCACTTTTGACATATAGAGCTGTCATGTGTCATTCTTCTGAAACAAACTTCATCTCCGGCTGAAATCTGTGAGAACAAGCGAACGTCTGTATCTTTGCTCGCAACATCATCACGGTCCACTTTCTCTCATCAGCACCTGTCTCCCTCATGCTGGTAATGCACACCTCTCTATTACATCAGGTCATGGAGGACAGCCGAGTTACAGGGGGCTTTGGCGTTCCAGAAGGATCTCTGGTAAAGTGATTACTCTCTCTTTCTGAAGTCTTATATGGCCCCTGGGTTTCATCCACAATCCTTTGAGAGAGCTTGTTTTATGTCCTGCCTGCCTCTTTTAAAAGCTGTCAGTACTAACATGCAAATTCTGTGTTGGAGCTTGAAATGCTGCGTTATTCAATAAATCTTATTGGTTTTTAGTTTCTTTATTTATGTTTGTGGTGAATTTAGTCCTTTATGAGCAGATGTGATTCGAGTCTCTTCTCTCTCTCACAGAGCCATGTGTTGATTGAGCAAACCAAGGCATCTGAGCTGTCATGGCTGTGAATGGAGGATGTGAGTAGACGACTTCTGCCAGGCAAGCACTACACCCCTCCTCTCCTTTTTCATCTATTCGTCCTCTACCTCCATCTTTCTCCTCGCACCTCGTCCGAAACTCGTTGAGGAGCAGCTGAATTGAGTGTGTGCGTGCGGTTTAGAGTATTCGCTGATGTAGTGTTACAGGTTTGGGTACTGAAGTGATTCGGAAAGCAGAGATGTCACTTGTGGGTTAGTCAGACAGGAAGTGTGACCTTTCGAACAGGAAGTTCCTTCTGGTGGAGTGGAACCTTGACTGTGGCCATCACTTACTGTAATTGTTATGGCAATGACCTCTAAAGTACACGACACAGGAAAGGCTAGTAAAACATGATAGTGCAGTATTAACTCCCATAAAAGGCGTTTACGTTGATTATGTTGGCATTTATGATTGCTAGTAGGCGGTCTGACTCAATACGAAATCAGTCTGACTCTCATTTCAATGCAATTATTAACCCTGTAAAAATGTAAGTTGCATCAACCTAAAAGAAATACTTTAATTAGTAACGCCTAAAAAAAAATTTTCAACTTACATTTTTCACTTAAAGGCACACCGGGGAACTTTTTGGACACTAGGGGGTGCTATACATGTATTTTTCACGTCTAGCGCCCCTAGAGGCCACAAACGCCGCAACATGTCATTCAACCTATTTTAAGTCGATGTACCATCACAAGGGTCTTGAAAATGTTTTATGAAGGTTGAAAAACTACAAAAGCAAGTTGATTAAGTAAGTTGGATTAAATGGAAAAAATTACCAATTAAAGTCATTTTTAAAGTTAATTAAACTTTATACTTTTCGCAATGTAGGTACTTAGTTATATTGACAACTTAAGGGCTCATTATAGTTGTGTGTATGTCCTACGGCGTAGCCACGACAGTGTAGGATATGCGTCGGTTTTCATATATACTTCTGCTTCGTGGTCCACGTCGACGTGCAAACACACATGCAGACCACTAGTAGGTAGTATCCTCGTGTGTAACCACAATAGCAGCATGACCATCAATGAAGAAGCAGCTTGGTCAGTTTAACCCACAAACGAAGAAGAAATAGCAGCTTGTTGTGCATGTTTTGAGAGAACCAGCAGTGATGGAAGTAAATAAATAGCGACTTTTGTAGCTAAATCACTCCTTAACTTGGCCCATCTTTGTTCTCACCGTCGCAAACGGAAATACCTATGACACGTTTTTTTTACCTGACAAGAGGGGTTCTAGTGGACCAATCACAGCGCTTGCGGTCCGCGTAGAATTGACACACTGTTAAAAATTTGGCGAGGTGCACGTCAGGCTACGCAGAGGCTACGGATAACTATTAAATTGGACTTTAGTGTTTAATTAAAGCGAATTTAATTATTTGTGTTGATAACATACAAAGTCAATGCAATTAGCGAATTTCCGTAAGGTGACTCAAATGATGCAAAATTGGGCGACATGTTTTCCGCGCAAGTTGAAAAATTGCTGCGCGAGTGTGAAATTCGCATGACAATTAGCGAATACCTTGTTTAACATCTTCTGTATGAGAAAATAGAGGAGGGCATTCTTTTCATTTGCGCAAGTGATGCGAAAAAGTGACGCAAATGCCGTGATTTGAACATCGCAAATGGTGATGCAAATTATGCGAATTGGGCAACGTGCTTGCCGCAAACATGCATTACTCGACTTTAACGTGTCTTCGGCACAAGTTGAACATTTTTAATGTGATCTTTTTTTTTACGTGATCTCTCTTTTTTGCATTGTCATTGAAAACAGCATTTTTTATTTACGCGAGTGATGCGAAAAACAATCTGTCCCTTGAGTAATCTGGAGCAGGTAAAGCATTGTGCATATTTGCTATGCTTTTGGTATGTACATACAGTTAAAAACATGTAATTATCTTTTTTTTAATGGATAAAATGAATCAATAAATGAAGAAAAAGCATCCAGTAATTGATGGCAAATCCTTTAATGTTTTTTTTAATGACGAGACCTTAAGAAACCTAATGTTAAAAAATGCCAAGAGTATGATTCTGCAAAGTAGCATAGTTTTAATGTATTTTGTATGCTTTTAGTAACAACATAATTCCTATAGTAATAAGTGTGTTAAAGTATAATTAACAATAAATATTAAACGGTAGTGTACATTGTTGTATTAGGTACGCTGTACCTAACATGCTGACATGACTTTACCAGAGTAAACTCCCTGTAAGAAGGGTGGATAGGTTGGTGCACGGCTTTAAGCGCCCAGCGTGCTTGTGTACATGTGTGCACGCATGTTTGCGGTCCTGCGTGTCTATGCATGTCAGCGCAGCATGAACGTTTACCTACAGGCCAAGTCGTAAGTCATGCACAGGTAATCATTTACACAAATTGCATACATACAGTATATTGCACATCACAGCCAATCCAACAGGTGCCAAAAACCTGCTGCATCAGCACAAGAGATAACACGCAGTGATACACTTGACAAGCTTACATCCCCGACACAAATGTTGTATTCATCAGAGTCTCTTTGACTGACAGGATCCATTTGCCATGTTTCAAGGTGGCTGCTCCGCAGTGCAGCTCGTGTTTCGGAGGCTATATTTACCACTTTGCCACTGACAGCCGTCTGGAAACTAGTTGTCAATGAGCTATCTCGTTTAAGCGCGCTGCAAGTCGCAATTCATTAAGACATCATTAGTCAGAGCGCAGCGCCTGGCAAATCCCCTACACGCTGCTGTGAGAGCGACGGGAGCAGGAAAAGCTCGGCAAACCACTGAACTTACCTGGGATACGGACTTGGATGGATGGATGGGTTTTAGGCTGCTTTCAACCAATTGGTGGATGTTTTTAAAAATAAAAATTGTGCCATTGTCCCACCCTTATGTTGTTCCAAACTTCTTCAGTTAAAAAAACAGGAGAAACCAAACGATCCCAGGTCGAATCCCGGGACACATTATCAGTATATTTTCTGGAATTTCTGTGTGGAAGGGGCTAGACAATAGTGTTGTATGGCCTTTGAAGACTTATGGCACGCAAATCAGTAAAAACACTTGTGTGTGTTTTCGAAGAATTTCGTGGAAAAAAGTTAGTTTTCGTAATTTCTCCTGTTGTGTCCATGGAGCAAAGAATAAGGGCACGGAAAGACATGAGGGTAACCGCTGACAGATTTTTCATTTTTTTGGGGCGAAATGTTCCTTTAGAAGGTGTGGATGTGTTGGATCTTGTCTATCATCCCTTCAAGTCTATTTGGTGTATACACTTAAAGAGCATGTTTGTGTGTAAGGGTGATGAGATACTGCCACGGACCCGCTCGTGAAGGCAGGAAACACTTACGTACGGCAATGATAGATTCATGGATTTTTTTTACCTAGCCGATGATGTATGGTGACTGGTTAAGCACGCTTTTGCGAGCTTGTGAAATACCTTCACGCACTTAGCGGGTGTTTGCCGGGTACTTTTGTCTTTAGCACTCGGGGGTGAAACGTCACACATTAACACCTCTGTCTATCAGAGACTTTGTTACAGCATGGAGATAAAGACCATGGCTGGAGAATAACCAAAACATGCATTACAGATAGATAGATAGATAGATAGATAGATAGATAGATAGATAGATAGATAGATAGATAGATGGATAGATGGATAGATGGATAGATAGATAGATAGCATACCTCACAGCTCCGCTCCTTCGTTCACCTCCTCCCCCTTTAGCTGCTCCCCCTTCCTCCTCCTCCAACCCTCCCCTTCTGCGCTCCGGTGGACGGCGTACTTCTCTCTCTCGCTCTCATTCAGGCTGAGCTGTGGACACAACCAGAAGCAGTCTGTGAGAGTGTGTGTGAGAGTGCGCGTGTGTGATTGCCGGATTGCAACTCTACCTCTCCGAAAAACTCAAAGAGTCCCACTCAGCCATCCACCTCACCAACCCATCCCAGAGGAGTACACCTTTACCCCCACGACTACTGAAACGCCCCCCACATGGAGCCATGTGAACCGCCGTCTCCTGCCCGGCTTGGGATCTGATTTCGGATTGCCTCCTCGGGGACAAGCTCCAGGCACTGGATCTTTTGAAGTAAGGAGGGACTGCGAAGATCTCCGCCATCCCGGAGGGAAGCACTGTGCTCCGGGCGTTGTGGGCTGCAAGCCCCCCTGGGCTGGAGGCCAGCGCTCCAGCACCATGGATTACCTAGTTTGGATTTTTCTGCTGATGTGTGGGGTGGCGTTACCTGGAAGAGTTGCACCCCAGCACCCCAAAGACAACGTCCCCAGACTGAAGCTGTCTTATAAGGGTGAGTTTTAAAATTAATTTGGCTTCTCTCCTGCGTATGACAGATTGTTTCCATATGTTTCGTGTGTTTTTAGTGTGTGTTGGCTGTACCAGAGCTCTGTGCTATAGGTTTTGGGCTTTCTTCAGTCCTCAAGCACAAGTTTAATTTCTCATGCATCCAAATTGAGTTTAATTCCTTTGTTTGGGTGAAAAGCACTCGTTCACCTTTACCCATCTTTCTTGACCTGTATATACTTGACAGTGCATTTTCCAATACTTGATACAGTACATTGCACGCGAAGGCTCGGGTGATGCTGGCCGCTATGCGTAAATGGTGGTAATATCAAACATGTTATTCTCTGTACTATTTTAAAGGAGACAGCGGAGACTATAGCAGCCTCTTTGTAACCGAGGGCTTTCATCTCTTGCGGAAATGAATTTTTGCCATATTTTGGGCTGTTCCTTTTTTTAACGTTTAAGCTTGGGCTCATTGTGGTTCTTTGTTCAGGAACATGACCAAAAGTATACGGATCTCTGCGTGGTGGCATTTTTGCTCTCACTCCCTCATTTCGCAAATATAGCCTTCTGTTCTGTTAGCGAATCTGCGCTTCTGGTGTTTGTGTTGATTGTATGGTCGGTGTGTGGCCTCCAGGGCCATTTAACATCCTTGCATTTCTTTTATAGATGAAGGATGGGTGAAATGAAAGATTTATTTTTGTCTGAGAATGCGTTCGGAGAAGGATGTGCCGAGACGTTTTATTTAAGAAATCAATCTTTGAGCATTAGCATCTGGTGTTCAACTTTAAAGAGAGAGCCTAAAAATTTTAATGTAGAAAATATGCCGATCCACCTGTATCTCATCACATGCCTCTTTGAGTTAGTGCTATTGTGCTTAGATAGCCCAAAGCATTGTGGGAAAACAATCTCACATTGCATCATCACAAACTTATGCCACCTGTGAACTTTATGACTCTCTTTTATCAGAACCCTGTAGGTCTTTTGTATTGTGTAATAGCCGTGTCTCATTTGATCAACAGATGTTATTGCATTTTCAAAGGAAGTATGGAAGGAGGTAAAGTGTATTCTCCCATATTTGGGCAAAATTAGTGTGTTTTGGAGTTTCGGCACAGTTGCCTCTGGCATGCTCACTAATGGCATCTACATTTACATTTATTCATACAGCAGATGCTTTTATGCAAAGCGACATACAAATGAGAAAGCTTAACATTGAGTCGATGGGGTGACAATAACTGAAGTCTATAAAGCCATGCATTTATAAAGACACATTTTTAAACATTGCTTTAAATGCAATTTGGATAAAATCCTTTTATTATAAAGTTTATTATAAAATCAAAATGCTTCAGTTTTGCATATTTATGTCTTGTATGTCGTACCAAAATAATTTGACATACACTCAATTTATGACCTACAACTTTATATTTAAGCAATTCCAACTTTATGGATGTGACATTTTCAGTCAAAAATTTAAATATAATTTCTCTGAAAATGTTTTTATTACCAATATATTGAACCATCTGTTTACATTTTCCCAAACCCCTGATGAAAGTCAGATGTCAGAGTCCAGACATCAGAAACATATCAGTCTATACTCCTGTTTTTTTTTTTTTTTTTTTTAATAAGGGAAATAAATGTTACCCCGCACCACAAAACCAGTTATAAGCATGGGTACATTTGTAGCAAAAACCAACAATACATATTGGTAAAAAATTTGATTTCTTTAATGCTAAAATCATTGGGATATTAAGTAAAGATTGTGTTCAAGGAAGATATTTTGTAAATTTCCTATCGTAAATATATAAAAAATATATTCATCATTAGTAATATGTGTTGCTAAGGATTGCATTTAAACAACTTCAAAGGCGATTTTCTTAATATTTTGACTTTTTTGCACCCTTAGATTCCAGATTTTGAAATGGTTGAATTTCTGACAAATATTTTGCTATCCTAACAAATGCATTAAAGGAAAGTTTATTTATTTAACTTTTAGATGATGCATAAATCTCAATTTGAAGAGTTTCGTTGCAAAACGAGATAACTCAGTTTTTGTCAAAACATGTTTATTATTAAGTTATCATGTTATGATTTTGTTTTATGGTGCTACTTAGCTGTATTTTTTAAGTTATGAAGGTTTAAATCAAAACAAATCAACTGCAGTTGAATTGATATAAATTGGAATGCACAACCAAAAAACGAGATTTCTGAAAAATTAAGTTATGAAAAACTGAGTTATTTTGTTTTGCAACGAAACTCTTCATATTTTGTAAACATATAAAAATATGTGTTGCTAAGGATTGCATTTAAACAACTTTAAAGGCGATTTTCTGGATATTTTAATTATTTTGCACCCTTAGATTCCAGATTTTGAAATGGTTGAATTTCAGCCAAATATTTTCCTATCCTAACAAATGCATTAAAGGTGATGATGTATAAATCTTAATTTCTAAAATTGACCTTTATGACTGGTTTTGTGGTTTAGGGTCACAAATGTATTATGGATGTGACCAAAAAGGACAAAAAAGTTTTAGGGAGACAACATACTTTGTAGGAATTTTATGAATTAAAATGAAAGAAATTGAAATTGAAGGAACAACGTTATTGATGTGAAATTTATTTGTTATGAATGTGTCGTTTCTGAAAGCTGCCTTTACCAAACTTTTAAAAAAAATGTTAGAAAACTTAAACAGAGACCTTGCATTGTTATTTAAGCCACTAAATATTGTCTTCTGAGATATCAGTACAGTTAAAAACTTTTAGTAAAAACTTGGTGAAGTCTGTATTTCTGCTTCCTTCATAACCAAGCCTTAAATTCATTGCCTTATAGTTTTTTCGTTTTTTTCTTGTACTAAATGTTTTATGTAAAGCTGATTTAAAACAGTGCACTTATGGAAATAAACTTGACCTAAATTATATTTGGTCATAGTGCAAAGGAAACAATTTTAGCTGGCCATGCTGTTAAATGTTTTAGTATTTAGTTATGACTACTGAGCAAACTTTGTTACCCAATTAATGTCTAATGAGGTACCTCAAACCAAAATCAGCCCTCTCCTACATTAGTTCACAATGAGATCTCCCATTGGATAAAATTGTGATGTGTGAGACAAAAAATGCGTCGATGTGTTTTTGGCCGGCGGTATGTGTGAGAATGGAGGCAGGCTTGGATAATTAGACACCTGGCCATGGTGATGGAGCTGCGTATGTGTGTGATGGAGAGAGATAGTCGTGTCCACAGGTGTCTGATGGCTCTTTTGATGCTGTGCGCTATGACAGATCGCTGTTCACACCCACACAGCGTCTGAGTGTTAAAACCAGAGAGGATGGAGGAAAAGTGCGGGGGGGAGTTTAATGAAGGCGGTGGGCAGACAGCAGTAGTTGGCCAGAAGAGGATAGTCGTTAAGTGAAGTGTCATTCATTCACTCCCCCTGTGAATGCAGCATAGTAATTAAGCCAAATAAACGCGCAGACACGCTCTCCAGGGACGCGAGCGTGGAGTGAGCGCTCACCCGAGGGGACGGTATCATTTACACACACATATATAGATTGATCGCAAGTTGCACATGGAGATTCGGGGACGCTCGGTGCCATGTCGCCTCCGGGGAGACCGGTCGGGCAAAGCAGAAGATCCATCTTAGCCGGGCACAGTTGTTAAGCGATGGCACAGTGATAGATTTTCCTCTCCGTCTCCATCCCCTGTAATTATAATGCCACCTTGCCGTCTTTTTATGCCTTCTGCGCGCTTTAAACTACCGCCGGCGAAAATTGCTCTTGTCAGGGCTATCAACGGGCTCGTTCGTCTGTCAGCGTGTGGAGGATACTTGCCTTCGCATGCTGGCGAGTCGAAATTAAAAACTGCCTGTGTTGTGAATTTACACTGTAGGATTAGTGGTGCCCAAAAAGTCATAAATACCATCCGAGACAGATTAGGAGGGAGGGGGTCTGTGAGTATGAAGACAGTGCCACCTGCAGGTGGCAATGTGCGGGCGCATGGCTCTGATGGATGGGGGACCCTTTGTAAAAAAAAGTAAAAGGCAATCCCAGGGTTACCCGCTGGTGAAACGGTGCATCGGGGACTTTAAAGTGCTTGTGAAACAACCTGATAATTACCCACTACAGCATAATTACCAGGCTTCCCGTTTCATTACTCTATCCCATGGCTTTCTGGGATTGATTGGGATGGGCGACGCTGGGAAGCAGAGAGACTCCGAGTCGTCGGAATTCAGCCTGAATCTTCCGAAATAGACACTCCTCGTCCGACCGCACTGGACGCAGACTGGAGGAATCCCATAATAGCGGGCTGGTCGCTGGCTGACGGGTGAAGTTCAAGTTGGCGATAGGCCAGGATTTGAGGAGGATGGGAATGATTATAAAGAGGCTAAGAGTGATGTTGGTTTTTGTCTCTCTGTCTTCACAGTCTTCACAAAGTCTGCAGTAGATATTGAGTCTCTCTCTATCTCTCTTTTGCTTATTCTATACTATAAAAGATATAATAGTTGTTGTAAAAGATAAACATAAAAAGTGGCATTAATACTGTTTTTTTTTCATTAATTCAGTTCTAAGTTTTCATCTAATGTCCTTCCTCTCATTCACGTTATCTCTCCGTTTAATTTCCTAGTTCTCTTTTCTTTTGCTTATAGGCTGTCTGTTATAAACTTGAAGGTCACCTGAAGTCTTTCTGTGGGATGAATGATTTACTTTCTCGTTCGTTCTCATTGACCTTTTTACATATCACTGTGTCCTGTTGTGTTTAGTCTTTGGTTAGTCCGGCTCTATCGCTGCTTTAATGAGTCTCGGTACACTTTATAAACATATACATTCAGCTTCTTCTTAAAGTTTTTAATAAGCAATGTGTTTGATTATTTTGATGCAGTGTGTATTTACACCTGTCCTTCATGTGTTGTGTATTAGATCAGTGGTTCCCAAACTTTTTCAGCGTGCGGCCCCCCTTGTGTATGGTGCACTCCTTCGTGGCCCCCCAAAGAAAATTTGTGACAAAAAACTGTTCTTAACTCAACATTTTACTAAAATACATATTAAATGATACAAAAAATAGTGCTTTTGGTTAGTAGCCTTATTTTTTTATGTTTAATTACACAGAATTCATGATAAATTAATGTATTTTATAAACTGTCATAAAACTGGGGCCCCCCTGGCACCATCTTGCGGCCCCCCTTTGGGCCCCGCCCCCCAGTTTGAAAACCCCTGTATTAGATTACCGAGTGAATATTGGGTCCAGTGTGTCAGAAAGTGGTGCACCTGTTGTTAAATTTCAATAGCGTCCTCATACAGTCATTTCCTCACGAGTCGGATTTCATGTGACTTCGTGCACTGCAAAAAAAACGACTTTCTTAGTATTTTTGTCTTTTTTTAAGTACAAATATCTAAAATTTCTGCTTTTTCTTAATGAGCAAAATGACCTAAGAAAATAAGTCTAGTTTTTAGACAAAAGTAAAAAATATCTTGCAATAAGTTTACGTACGTTTATCGTAAACACTTAATTTAAGAAAAAAATTCAAGATTTTTTTTTCTTATCCCATTGGCAGATTTTATGCTTGTTTTAAGCATTTAATTCAATTAAATTTTATTTTTTGTTTAGAACTAGACTAATGCATCCTGATTTAAGAATTTGTAGATATTTGTACTTAAAGGGACAGTAAATGGGTTTTAAGTGTTTTATTAATCAAAATCAATGTCTTTATTCATAAATATGTCCTTGTTTTTGTCAAATTAGGGATGCACCGAATCCAGATTTTTTGGGGTTCGGCAGAATACCGAATCCACTGTTTAAGATTCGGTTTAATCTGAAACCGAATACCGAATCCTACTCGCATCCTTATTCCATTAACACAGTAAAAAACATTAATGAAGTAATCAACGTCCTAGTGTTGGGCGATATGCCCTATTTTCAGATCGTCCTATCGTCAGCCTGTGAGATCGGCGATACACGATATTATCGGGGGGCGGGGCAGTAGTTTACTCATTTTTTTATTTGTTAATTTTTTACTCATTATAACAAGTCACTTGATGGGTGGACAAAAATAGAACAACAGCAAGACCGTCATGACCGCAACATTTTTAAACCTGAGGCCATTAATGCGAGCACGTCATTAAAACCCTATCATGATTACTTAATAACTGCAAAAACATGCATCTGCGCACGCGCGCACATACAAACAATTCAATGCATTGGTTTAGTGCTGTTGCAGAAGACTACACGTGTCAAGCAGTGGTGCTCTCATGAGGTGCCTTTTTAAACGCATCGGTCCAGCGGAACGCGATCATATTTTAAATACAATCACATATTAAACACGAGGGATGTGTTGCTACAACTCATTGAAATGCATAGGCTATCATAAACAGGATTAATACCTAGTGATCTGACTTCGGACAGAGCGCAGCTTTCTGCACGTACGCGAGAGTGAGGCGCTAATATGCAGCGGGTCATATTTTAAACAAAAAGTAAAGTTTGCCGCAGCTCGCATGAAACGCATTAAACTGAACAAATAAGGATTACTACTTTAGTTTATGTTTAGACTTCGGACAGACGCGAGCGAGAGCGCGTGCATGTGAGACAGAGAGAAGCGCAGCTGCTCATGACGCGGCGCGCTGGATTTAGTGGTAGAAGGAGACCAAGACGCGCGCATTAAGTGCAGGTACGTGCAAGAAGGAATTCTCTCTTTACAAGCTCTCCGCGTAAAGTGAAGCCCACAAACCCTCATGTGAGGAAAAACATGCATTGTGGGTGTTAATATAAAACTATGATGATGATAATAATAATAATAATAACCATTCGCCAACAATCGTCTTGACCTATCGCCATGAAAGCCTGCCATTGGCGATATGTCTGAAGATCGTCGATACACGATACTATCGTCTATCGGCACAACCCTACAACGTCCACAGTATATTTTTGATTTTATTTGATTTTAACTGTAAAAAAAGGATAGGCAACATTATGCAAGGATGACAAGTGGGAAAAACTCAAAACGCGCTCGTTTTTCCCAGGTCCGTCCGCAACATGTGAACCGCCCCTAAGACTCACCGAAAAAAAAGCTTATCTCCACATCAGCACCCGATGTGTGTAACCAATGGCTGCGTGACGTCGACCAGCGTAGCGCAAGCCTAGGGTTCGGTGGAAAAAATCTACGATTCGGCCAAACCCAAACCCATGTCAAAAAGCATCAAATCAAAGCAAAAAGCGTCAAATTCGGTGCATCCCTATGTCAAATGACCTCTGCCAGTGATCTGACTTTTCTTTGTAAGCTTAGAATTTCTTCCCTTTACTTACATTGAACGGGTAAGTCCAAGGAGGCTTCCATGTCGTTCCGCCATATTGATAAACTATAATAACAGAGAGGGACAAAAAGCACTAGCCTACCAACACGTTTACACAACGCTTTTTCATTCAGAACACATGAACCAGCTGAAACGGACAAGGAGATCAGTGAGTACATAACGGCTACTGTAGTTGCAACAAGCATTTGGAAAAGCGAGGCGCTAGAGAGCACTATTCGTTTGAATGCGAAATACAATTTCACCACTAGATGGGGGTAAATACTACTTAGTATTTTTGTCTTGTTTTAAAGGGACAATAAGTAAGAAAGTGTTTTTTTTTGCAGTGTAAGTTAGTGTTTATTCGTGTATGTGTGTGAGCTTGTTTGCTGTACTGGTGGTTGATTTCCAAAGTTTGGTTATTTGTTTTTATTTCAATTCTTGAGTCTTTTGTACAGTGCTTTACACAATAGATATTATTCCAAAGAAACTTTACTAAAAATGGGTTTTACCAATTTGGATGAATTCGTAAGGTGACTTTGGCTGATTTCTCTGACAAGTCAAATACTGTAGTGAAACCTTAGAAATAGATATCCTCACAAACCATATGTGAATAAAAACCCAGTTTAAATTCCACCTTGTAAAAACTCATTCTAGGGAGGAACTGAAGCGCACTGACCCCTCAACCAACTATAATATTTTGTACAAAAATAGGTTATCTCGTCAATTAAGAGAAAAGGCTTTTCTGCCAATGACAAGTTTTTACGGCAATCCATATTTCAGCTGTTATCATTTAGGTGGTGCTCTTAACCAACTTATAAAACATTGAAGCATCAACTGATCCAAAAACAGTAAAAACTCTGTGTATGTTTTGATCACCGCTCTGAATCTGATTTCTAACAGATGTTACATACACATAAGTTATTTACAAAAATGCAATTATTTTAACGTTTTGCTCAAAATGTTGTATTTTTTGTTGAAACCAAAAACAAATATATATTTTTTTAAGCAGAGGTTCTGTTCTTTTACTTAATATATTGTTTGTTCATATATTTAACGAATAAACATTTCTGGAAGGCACTACACTTTTGTAAAAATCATAAAAAATTCTGAAGCTGACTGGCAACTTTTTTTTAAAAAAAACGCTGGTGGGGAAAGAGTTAACAGCTAGTCAGCTATACTATTGAAATGTATGACACCATTTTAAACACGGTTATACTTTACTAATTAATGTAATATTTTAATGTTTTAACACTGCCAATTACACTACAGTAGTTTACTCAACAGAAGAGAGAAAACGTGGTTGATTGTAAGCCCGCCCCCAGCGAAAACTGATTGATGATCCACACAATCGAATCCAAATCTTCTTGACCAATCAGGATTCGGTCTCTGTCAATTTCTTGCTTTGTTTTGTCGCTCACTATGTCAGTCCCTGCAAACTGACACCCTTAGCTGGGTCCCCATTCGAAGACTGGGTCCTTCGAAGGATGCGTCCTCGAAAGTGGGTACTCGTCCTTTTGAGGTCACAGACTCAAATGAGACGGTCTAGCTTTCGGAGGATCCATAAGTTGCGTCACCAGCGGTAATCAACAGTATATCAAATTAATCAACTTTAGAAATATACGCAACATACACAGAATAATTCAAAGTAAAAAATGATTTGAACCTGACCTATATGGCTCGCATGTTCTCAAATAATTGATTTTCGGGATCTTGTTCATCATTTGTATCATCAGGGAGCCGCTATCGGAGAGGTGGGATGTCTGATTCGGTGAAATATAACCTTGATATCTTTAATATTGACTGAGTAAGGTCATGTCAAAGACTTTAATGCTCCTAATCTCATAATTAAATTGAGACCTCAGGGTCACATACTGTATATATGAATTGTGTTAAGCTTAAGCTCACATTTTTATCTGACATTATCTCTCACTGCCTGTATGTCAGCTGCGTTTGTGTGTGTGTCATCTGGAGCGCTGCTGAATGGATTGTGTCTTTAAGCTGCGTCTGGCCTCACAGGCTGTGGCCGAGGGCCAGCTTTAAACAGACTCTGCGGTTCACCCGTCATGTCGCGAGCAGATTCAGGGGTAATTAAATGGTTCCACATACTCTCTCCTCTCTCTGTGGATCAGGGCAACACTGGAATCTCATGCGGTCGCCTGCAAATATTGCATTGCAGTCTGCGAAAAGAGACGGATGGGTTTTTGTGCCGCACACAATCTTATGTAGAGCAACACGTGGGGTTGCAACACACACAAATAAAGAATGAATGTACATCGTTTTAACACCACAGACAACATAAATGAATGCAATGTCTTTCCAAAATTCATCAAAGAAAATTGGATTACTCCACTTTCATTTAAAAAATCCCGATAATTTACTCACCCCCATGTCATCCAAGATGTCTCATTTGTTATGTCAAAAACAAAGACATTTTTTTGAGGAAAACTTTTTAGGATTTTTCTCCATATAGTGGACTTTAGTGGACCTCAACAGTTTACTGTTTCCGAGGCATAAGGGTCTTATCTAGCGAAAACGATTGTTATTTTAAGTATGAAAGTACTTTTAAACAACAACTTCTCGTCTTGCTATAGCCGCGTCAGGCGCCAACACAACCTTACGTAATCACGTAGAAATGTCACGCATTACATATGTGAAACGCACACTTGCAATATTAAATGCTTTTTCTTGATGAGCAAAACGACCCCAGAAAATAAGTCTAGTTTTTAGACCAAAAATATCAAATTTAAGTGATTTTGTGCATAAAACAAGCAAAAAAATCTGCCAATGGGGTAAGCAAAAAAATCTTGAACATTTTTCTTAAACACTAAATTCAAGAAAAATTAAAGTAAAAATTGCTTAACCCCTTGGCAGATATTTTTGCTTGTTTTATGCATAAAATTACTTATTTTGGTCTAAAAACTAGACTTACTTTCGTGGGTCGTTTTGCTCATCAAGAAAAAGCATCTTAATTTAAGAATTTTTAGATATTTTTACAGAAAACAAGACAAAAATACTAAAAAAATTTCTTGAAAATAATTTTTTACAGTGCGCCATCAGTTGTGGTCTTGACCGGTCTTGAAATAAAATTCCGAGTCCTATTTTTCTGAGACCGAGACGAGACCGAGTAAAAATGTGTTCGATTCCAAGACAAGACCGAGACCTTTAAAAAGTGGTCTTGAGACCGGTCTTGAGACCGAGACCGGTCTCGAGAACTACAACACTATTAATTAGTTTCATTCCACATACAACAACATCAGAACGGTCCACTTGTAAACACTGGAGCGGAGTTTCGCACATGCCATGCGTGACCTTTCAATGTGATTATGTAATATGTAAGGTCACGCTGGCGCCTCACATGGCTAGTGCAAGACAAGAAATTGTGGTTGTGGAGTAAATTAGCAGATTTTTTTATGAAAGTGGAATATTCCTTTAATGCATTGCATACACTGCAAAAAAAAAAAAGATTTTCAAGAAAAAAAAATCTTAGTATTTTTGTCTTGTTTTCAGTAAAAAAATCTAAAAATTCTTAAATTAAGATGCTTTTTCTTGATGAGCAAAACGACCCAAGAAAATAAGTCTAGTTTTTAGACCAAACATATCAAATTTAAGTGATTTTGTGCAATTTCGTGCCAATGGGGTAAGCTAATTTTTCTTACATTTTTTTCTTGAATTTAGTGTTTAAGAAAAGTGTTCAAGATTTTTTTGCTTACCCCATTGGCAGATTTTTTTGCTTGTTTTGATTATGTATTAATTTTATTTAAAGAAAAAATTTAAATATGCATTTTAAGTAGCCTAAGTAAAAAAAAAATTTGGTGCAAATTGCTGCCACATGGATTGACATTACTTTATGGTAATGAGCTATGACGCAGTTCAGCGGCAACCAATCGCAAGGTGGAAACGTTCGGCGTCAACCAATCGGAAGGCGGAAACCTCCCCTTAAGAGGATTCCAGAGAATGCATTCGAGCTTCATTGTTTTTTGACGCTCTCGCTGGCGGGTGAATAAATCTACATGCATGTTTAATCTTCACGCCCAATAGCTACTTGGGCCAAATACACGAAAACGTGATGTAAGCAGTCAAGTGGTCAAGTGCAAAGACAGAAAGTGTGGTTATTTGTACGCAGCCAATGTTTCCCCCTGTGCTAAAAACCTTTCGAAAGGGATAAGATCTGGAATAAGATCCTCCTTTTGGTACTAAAACAACGTCAAGGTTCTTGTCAGACGTACCTGCACATTGCTCTGCTTCACTTATTCTCTTTAGTTTCTGTTTCTTTCTGTCTAACTTCTCGGCGAAAGCATCCGCTGTACCAGTGGAGCGAACACATCTGGCTTGTGCAATAATAAATGTGACGTCAAGACGCCATCGCGGCTGCTGTGATTGCATGTTGTCGAGAGAACTGACGAGACTGCGTCTTTTATCCTTAAAAATATAATTACCTGAATCGTCGACATGCTGGATTAAGATCATTTGGGGGTCAAATCCAGATCACAATCTTTTAATGATTAATAGCATTGCATTAGTGATATCAATAGTTGGGTATCTGATGGTTTAGTAAACACAAATTTAAGTTGCAGTGTTTTCCGGTAACTCAGTTGGTATGAGCACAAAAATCTTGGGTTTCATTCACAGGGAACACACATACTGATAAAATGTGTGACTTAAGTCACTTTGGCTGAACGCGTTTGATAAATGTAAATGGGTGATTCTCACGAAAACTTGGTTTTAAAAATGTCAAGCATGAAAATGTAAAAATTGCTTAAATTAACTTTTTTTCCCACCAGACATTGAAAAACAAAGTCTGGAGTAAATGGGAACATTAATTAAAAAAACTTTAACTTATCATTTAACACTTTTTGTAACATAATTTAAAAAATTAGTCCTAAAAAATCTCATTACCGCAACAGTCAGAAAACATCAACACTGACATATTTTCAAAATGACATGACAAACCTGAAAGAACATAATTGGGAGATTCTGCACATGCATTTAAAATCAAAGTATTATGCTTCTATTAATTAAATTAACATTTAATAAGCATCTGTTGCGGTAATGATAATCAAAATGTTGTGTAAGCATTCTGACAAGACAATATTTCAAATTAACTGTAAAAAAATGATCTTACCTGGTAGCCATCTTGAAGTAACTGGTCCATGTGCTTGGTCACTCAAAATCAAACTTTATTAAAATTCTGTATGTGTGCTTAAACTGTTCTCAAAAAGTGTTGCGGAGGATGAGAACATCAGGCATGGACACATCATTTTCCTACTTTTCTTCATTATTATTATACATGAATATTCAGTAAATATTTTTTCTGTCATCTAAAGTAGTCTAGCAAAACATCCATTTCTTTTTTTTTCTTAATATTTTTGTGTTAATTTGATTAAATTACAACATAACGCATTTTCAAACACAGCCGGACACATTGCGGTAATGAGAATTTCAGCAGAAAATGAGATAAAATTTCCAATTATAAATTCTTATGTTGAAATCACACATTGTGCAAGGTAGAACACAGTATTGTGTTAATTCTGATGCTTTTTAATGTTACTACATTACACATTTTAAAGCTAAAATCATTAGTGCCATGGTGTTTCAATGGTTTCGTGAGAATCACCCAAATATAATGTAAATGAAGTTCGGTTCGAGCCGGTTGGGAGCATAAATCATTCATTCATTCATCCAGAGACGTCTTTTTTGTTACAACACACGGTATTTGACACAGTGATTGTTTCCTGTTGGTGTCACTGGGAATCAGACAACCCCCACGGGTGTCGACCCCTGTCAATCTCGCACCAGACCCAGCTCTCATACGCTGACATCCAACTTGGTTACCAGGGCAACTTACCAAAACCCGAAAGTTAAAATGAAGCAAAACTAAAGCGTATTCATATCCCAAAGCCTAAAGCAACATGCAAAACAGTGTGGTAAGCAAATTTCTGTTTCTGAAATCGAAGTTCTCTCAAGCGCAAAACCGTCAAGACCGAGCCACACACTTCGTTCATTGAGAGAACGAGAAAAGGAGAACTTTTGCCAAAACCGTGTCAGTGTAGACGACGTGTGTGTTGAAGCACGCCATTGTTCTGGCTTAAATAAATAGGTAGCGCCCAAAACCATCTGCAGGACTCTTTTCAGTTTTTATTCCTTCTTTCCTCACTTCTCCGGCTCTCCTGGGATGTTGAGTAGCCCGGGGCAGAGCTAAAACACAGAGGTAGCACATGCACATGCATATTATGCCTGCTCGCTCCCACCTACATAGTAGCTTGTGTAGTGGCGCTCATGGGGTCATGGGTTTGATTCCCGACTGTAAGTCGCTTTGGATAAAACAACTAAACTGCTTCATTTCAATGGCATTAAACTGGAACTGCTTGTAGAGACTTTGTCCTTGGAAAAGAGAGAAAGCGCTTTGTTTAGCTTTCTGCTTCTTCAACACTCACACTCCATTTGCTTTAAGCTGCTATCCAGGGAGATGTAGTCCCAGATAAAGTGTGCATGTGTGTGTTTGTGTGATCACGGACCATATGAAGGCTACCTTTTGTGGCGGCCTTGCCAAGGCAGCAATTTGAGAAAAAATGCCTTGTCTTTAGAGTTCAAGCACCAGTCGCTCACTTTCAGATGGAGAATAGTGAAACTGCCAGACACGTCTGTCAGATCTTGAGCCAGAATGGCAGAAGAATGAGGGTTGGAGAACTTGCACCTAGCAGCGGTAATTTAGCTACTGACAGACAAGTTAAAAGTAAAAGAGACTGAGAATAGGAATATTTGGCACAGACGATGCACAAAAAAGGACTTGAATGAGTTTGATGGATGAAGACAAAGTAGAGAGAGAGAGAAAAATGGTATGAACTTTGATCTATTCTGGAGGAAATCAGTATGATTTTTCACTTCAGACTAAAAGTTGAAGGATCTGGATAAAAAACCTAGAACGCATCTAAAACTTTTTTATATCTATTGACTTTTTTGGATATTTTGTTCTTGATGTTGCATTACAGATTCTGATGATGATGTCTGGAGTTGTGAACAAAGATATTGTAAATAACACGATTGGGCACCGCTACTACTACTAATAGGGGGCAATAGAGGTCCGACCGTCACTTGACCCATTTTGTTTACGCCACCATACTGGCAGGCAAGGACAGCCGGGAGCGAATATGAAATGAATGATGCCAGCAAGAGTTTCATGGCAACAGTTCACTGCGTACTTTAATTAAAAAAAATATAGATATGTACATCCAAAACTTAATAGATGAAACATACAGTGAGAGATCCCTATAATGCCTTTTAACGTTTATCAGCTTATTTTTCACATTTTAAACTTTTATCAAGTAATTTCAGGGTTACTATTTAACATAACAACCTTATACAAGATGTTGAAATAGTAAGGTTAAATAGTCTGGTTTAAAGAGCACCAATTATCCGATTTATGATTTTACATTTCCTTTGGTGTGTAAGTGTGTATTAGTATATGTTAATGATATGCAACAGGTACAAACCCCAAAGTACACGATGACGCAAGTTATCATCTCAATGTAAATCTCTTTTCTAGGACTACAACAAACACACGGATTGTAGGCAACAGTTTACTTCCTGGGCTTGTTGACGGAGACTAGATCGACATTATCATAATTCCTCTCGCTTCAGACTCACAGCCTGTAAGTTAACTCCTGTTAGCATTGCATTGTGAGCGAAGCTTTCAAACATGGTAAGGAGCGTCACATTTCCTGCTGATGTCAGAGGTATTTAGTCCAGTCACAACGTACAGATTAGCTGGCCAATCAGGGACACAGTGCTTTTCAAATCAGTCCGTTTCAGGAAGAGAGTGAAATCTGAAGCTACAAAAATGTACAGTACGTGGAAAATAATGTGTTTTTAGCAATGAAATATGTGCACTTTAAAGTTATTGTTCAACCACTATCGAAACCAATGCTACAGTCCTCAAGCGCTACGATTGCCTGCCAAAAGGGCAGAGTATAGGCTGCGTGACGTGGACTACAGGAGCTCTATGCTACGCTCAATATGGCCGCTGTGTAACAGGAAGTCCCGCCTTTCAGTTAAAACAACCAATTATCAATCGATACAGACTGATTATTCTCTGGGGGAGGGGCTAGATACAGAGTCATGTAAGGCACTTCCAACCTGTGCACATGCGCAGTAGATGAAACGGCATTGAGAGAAGGTATTTTTAGTTCAGTTTGAGCTTAAACAACAAAAGTTATGGTACAGTTGATGTCAGGTTTAATTGTTTGTTTGTTTAATTTGATTTTATCATGCGATTTTAGAGATATCAATCCAAGTAGACTTTTAAGTAGGACTTTAATCTTGCATGACTGAAATAACTGCCTGGAGGCGTTGCAAACATGGCCGCCAAATGGCACGACTTCCTTAAAGGGGCTTTGGTTGTAAAGCACCAGTAAAAATGGATTTCTGACAGTCTAATAAACCATAAACTAAGGTGACCAGGGGCCTATACCATAAAGCTGATTTAGTTGGTTATCCAGGTAAGTTTATTATTAGTATGTGCAAATCCTAGGTTTTGGGTACCATGAAAATAGCTTGTCTGGTCACATTGGCTTGGTTTTGTCAGCTTGAAACTAATCTTGTGATTCTGAGTTTGTTTAACCATTTTCATGTTAAAGCCTAAGATTTTTAAAATGAAAACTGCATAAAATATCATTAAAATCTCATCAATTGTTTTTTTTATTGTTGTGGATTTCTAATTCAATTAATTGAACAATTTCTGTAAATCTAATTCTTTCTTTTTTTCTTCTATACAATGCATAGATATGACGTACCTCATCAAAGTTACTTCTAAGGATACAAAAGTTACTTTTTTTATTTAACATGAGTAGTTAGTACCTTTATGCCTGATAACTTTGACTTTGACTGTTTTTATTTATTATGACAACTTGATTGATGATAACTTAATGACGCCTCCTCATGTGTCTTGTAGTAAATTCTTCATTGCTAAAGCAGTGGCGCGCAACCAAGTAATAAGTGTAACTCACAGCTTCCTCTGCTGGTGAAAATAATCATTACATGATACTCCAAAGGCTAAATGTTGATTGGTCTTTTTCAGTGTATTTGCTGGTTGTTTTGGATGTGCTATAAAACGGGGACAGCTCCAGTCCGGAAAATGTGGACGTCTGGTCACCTTACGTAAACGTTATTCGAACTTTGAAATGACATTTGTATGAAAGAATTTAGCAGATGCTTTTATCCAATGCGCCTTAGAAAAATAAAGAAAACAATAAAGCGATTCATCTTAAGGAGAACAATATGAGAAGTGCTTTGCTTTGTTTTCCTATGGCATCAGACTGTAAAATTTTGTATACAATATGTAGCAGATGTAGCAGATGACCTCAATGAGCTTAGAAAACAGTTTAAGGCTGTGCTTTCAGTATTTTCACACATATTGTGAAACTTCACTTCATAAAAGTCTGGTTTAAAAGCAGTTTAGTTGCAAACCAAGCGCTGGGTAAATTTAAAGAGAACACAGTGTTACACACAAAAAAAATCATCCAACAATTCCAAAACGGCATTTATAGTGTATAAAAAACAGATCTATAATCATCCCTCTGCAATAACCTATTCTGATTGGTCAATAATGGCAATTGCAGTCAAATATTTCCGTATGCGGCTCTTTCCCATGACACATATTTCCCTTTATGTCACATCAATCAATCAACGTCTCTTTCTGTGCATAATGATTCATAATAATTTACATCTGCATTTACATGTAAAGTTGATTTTCTTTTATGCAATAGCGTAATAAGCAGTCAAATACAGTCAGTCAGTCAGTCAGTCTGACTATGTTTTCCTGTGCAAACGCTGTCAGAAAAATTGTCAAAAATGCTATCAATGGGGCAGTATCTTTTTAAAAAGTACATATGTGCACGTTAAAGGAAAACACCACCGTTTTTCAATATTTTACTATGTTTTTACCTCAACTTAGATGAATTAATACAAACCTGTCTTTTTTCAATGCGTGCACTTAATCTTTGTACAGCACCTCGTGAATGCGTTAGCATTTAGCCTAGCCCCATTCATTTCTATGGCTCCAAACAAAAGTTTTATTTTGTGCCACCATACTTACTTGTGTAACTACTCTTCTTTAAATAGGGAAAACACGGAAGTGTTTGGTGGCTTTTAAATTCCTGTTTGGATCCTAAGGAATGAATGGGGCTAAGCTAAATGCTAACACATTCACGAGGCGCTGAACAAAGATTAAGTGCACGCATTGAAAAAAAGATAGGTATGGATTAATTAGTCTAAGTTGAGGTAAGAACATAGTAAAATATTAAAAAACGGTGGTGTTTTCCTTTAAGAGTTCATATTAGTACATCAAAGGTAGGCTACTATATATGTGTGTGTGTGTCTTTAGCTAAATGGTTCATATTAGGACCTTTTATAAAAGGCAGTGCCCCAATGACAGCTTGGTACCATGTAGAAAATAATATATTCAATAAATTGTTTCGGTCAGAGAGCCCTGGCATTCATATATATTTAAATAGCTTTGGATTGGTTAATAAAACTCTTGTGTTAGAAAGCGAAAATAAATGCTGTTGAAAGGGCCAATCCGAGCTGTGCCCATTGTGCATTTGTTCTTGTGGGAATACTGCTCTATATTTGATATGCAGTGTTGTTGATACACGCAAAGGATGGATGGTCTGTTTCTCTTTAACACTTTCTCTCGCTCGCTCGCCCGTTCTCTCTCCCACAACCACACAGATGTCCAGAATCATAGCGGAGGGGAACGCAGATGGCTAATATAAGAATGGATCGATGTACTCGAGAGAGAGAAACTGCAGTCTTTGCATGTCACTGTCGATTATTAATTGTTTGCGTGTTGCAAAAACGTTGCGGAGATGTCGACCCCACCTTCTCTCATGGGCAGATGTTCTGGTCTGCGAGTCATTTCTAGTCATTCTTATCATTCTCACTTCATAACGTGTAGTTTATTCTGCTTTTACCGATTATTGTGAGACGGTCTGTTTTGTGTCAGGCTAACTGTCAACACGATAGCAGATTTACTTGAGTGGTTGTTCCTCTGGTGTTAGTGGATGCTAGTGGTGGGAATAATAATAGTATAATAAATGCATATCTTGTTCATGATATGGGTACATTATTATTGCTTTTGTTTGTGTTATTATTCAAACTTTTTGTGAGGATACTGTGATTTATTTAGGCGGTAAAATGTAGCATGAAGTTCAACAGGGACATTAAAATATATAACGGTTCAAGGGTTGTTACGAGTTAGTCGTTTGTTTATATGTGCATGTTTATATACACAGACTGTAAATAAATAATTGTAAACTTTTTGAAATGTTTTGTGTAGTGCATCGTGAGATGTTCTTGCTTAACGTATTGCTAGTCTGATACAAATGTCTGGCAAATGTGATTTCTCCAATGCTTATGTTTCTTTTTTTGGTCTTTCAGAAATGCTAGATTCCAGTAATCTGCTGACTTTCACCGGTTTTGCAAACAGTTCAAGTTACGACACGTTCCTATTGGATGAAGAGAAAGGGAGATTATTGGTTGGAGCAGAGGACCACGTCTTGTCTTTTGACTTGGTCAACATCAACAGAGACGTCAAGCTGGTAACACACACACACACACACACACACAAAACATTAGATCACTAAATACATTTGCTATATGAGTGAAGGATTGTATAGTCCAGTGGTCTCCAACATGGTGCCCGCGGGCATCAGGTTGCCCACACGGAGTCTGTGGGCACAGTCTATTAACTCATTCACCACCAGCCTTTTTAAGAAAACTTGCCCATCTGCATGTTTGTGATTTTAACAAAATTTTCACAAAATTCCTTGCAGGAAAAATTATTTTCTATAAATATATAAACATACAAATTATATCAAATTAAAGAACACACCCTCTGCTTTCAAACAAACAATAAACAAACAAACAAAATAGGGAAAAAAACGTTTCATTATATATTTACTTTTTCTACTTAATTTAACCACTGAAATTCTCTTCAAAAATACAACATTTTGAGCAAAAAGCTTAAAAAATTGCATTTTTGTAAAGGAATTTATGTTAGAGATCAGACTCAGAATGACTATCAAACATAAAGGCAGTTAAAATAAATCATTAAATCTTTTTAACTTCCGTTTTTGATAAATTCGGCTTGGCGCCATCTGGTGGATAAAAGCGGTATTACACTTTTACTTTGAAATTCGTCCAGAAAGGCATATTTATTAGTTAAATATTAACTCATAAATGACGAGATAACTCGTCAATGGCGGTGAATGCGTTAATAGCCTCAATTTTTATTTTTATTAGCTTGGCTTCTTTTATGTATGTTAACATTTTAAACAATGATAAAACATATCAACAAGTAAAATAAAATCAACAAGAGTAGACTATATCAAAAAAGTAGCCCTCAAGTTTCTTTTTATTCAATGTGGTAGCCCTTGCTTACAAAAAGGTTGGAGACCCCTGGTATAGTCAGACAAAGCTGGGGTCATCTGAGACCTCCATGTCTTATTTTCTGCCCAGACCGGATCTGCATTCATTTTTCTTTTCTTTACATCTGCTTATGTGATCTCGGACTGTCTGTTTCTAATTCCTTGATCATATCTGTACCATAATGTCTCTTTCTCTCTCGCTCGCTCTCTCTCTCTCTCTCTGTCTCTTACATACACACACACTTCAGCAATGCCATCGTTCAGAGATAAGAAGCTGAAACTAGTGGTTTGGCAAATTATTGTAATTAACCAAATTACTTTCACGGACAGAATACCTTAGCAGATCATGGAGAAAGATAATGCAGAATATAAACCATTGTATATTCGGGTAGGAGAGGCTGGCATGAAATGTCAGTAGGACTATAGGTTGGTGTACAGCGGGGAAAATAAGTATTTGAAGCATCAGCATTTTTATCAGTAAGGGGATTTCTAAGTGGGCTATTGACACAAAATTTCCACCAGATGTACAAGCCAAATATTGAATTCATAGAAAGAAATCAGAACATTTAAGTATACAAGTTGAGTCATAATAAATAAAGTGAAATAACACAGGGAATAAGTATTGAACACATGAAGAGAACAAAGTGCAAAAAGGCATAGAAAGCCAGGGGATCACATGAAATCTGTCAGTATTGAAAGAGAAACCCTGCACCCTATCAGTACTAATTGATATCAGCTGCTTTAGTCCTAGTCCTTCTCTTCATGTGTTCAGTACTTATTCCTTGTGTCAATTCACTTTATTTATTATGACTCAACTTGTATACCTAAATGTTCTGATTTCTTTGTATTGATGGCTACATCTGGTGTAATCACTGATCTATATAAATGACTGGATTGCGCATAGAACGCTTGACGTAACTGCGTGAGGTGAAGCCAGCGCAGAGTTCGAGCCGCCATCTTAGTATACCCAACCGGCAGAGAGCGTCATTGACTTCCATTCAAAATCATGATCAAAATTTACCCCCTTTACAGCGTATCAGTTACACAAGGTTAATTTTTAGGATATGTGTACATAAATTAATTGTTAATTCTGGTGTTATTTGCAATGTTTATGTTTTAATGGGCCAGGATAATGGATTTATAAAAAACCGTTAAGGTGAGTGTGTCTGTTGCATTTGTTAATGACACGGGTATAAATAAAGTTTTTTTTGACATTCAGCTACACGGTGACGGTCAGCGTTATTTCTCTAAATAAGTTTAGGTAACTTGTAAGTTTAGATAACATAATTACAAAACTAGCAAATTATTGCATGCACATACGGTACAAAGCATGATTATTTATTTAGATTTCAGAATGAGCACGTTTATTGTCATTTATACTAAATATGCTGCGGTCTGTCTGCTGATCTGATACTGTAATGAAGATGAATGTATAATAACTGTTTAAAACACAAAATGTACAACTTTCAGTAAATAACTATTAACATGCTTTGGACGTTTGTGTTGTAATAATGTACAGGGTAACTTCACATATAAAAACGAAGACGAGTAAAGTGATGTTTTATCATTAAAATCTGACAACGTCCATTGATTTAATAGAACGTCTGGGTATACCAACATGGCGGCGCGGTGGCTTCAGAAGTGTGACGTCATGCGCAATCCAGTCATTTATATAGATCAGTGGGTGTAATCCACTTAGAAATCCCCTTACTGATAAAAATGCTGATGTGTCAAATACTTATTTTCCCCCTTGTATATGAATAATACAACTTTTGGCTTTATTTTAATAGTGTTGTTTTTGAATCACTTTTTTAACTCTTTCCCAGCCAGCCCCGGCATTTTTCATGATTTTCACAAAAGTTTAATGCCTTAATATTTTTTAAATATATAAACATACATTATATCACATGAAAGAACAGAGCTTCTGCTTTCAAAAAAAAAGTTTCATCCTACCTTGATTATTTCTCCTCTTATCACTTCTCAAATATGGGTAGGTTTCTTCAAAAACACCAAATTTTGAGTAAAAAGCTGAGATAATTCCCATTTTGTGAAGGACTTTTACTTAGAGTAAGAACCTCGTGTATGTTTTGAGAATCGCTCTGAATCTGATCTCTTTCACGTGAGGCGTTGCTTCTGGGTTGTATAAGTTGGGTAAGAGCACCACCTGGTGGATAACAGCGGTATTAAGGATTGCCGGAAATACTCGTCATTGGCAGGGAAGCGTTTTCTCTTAATTGACGAGATAACTCATCAATGGCGGGGAAAGAGTTAAACAGCACAATGTTATGCACAATTTATATAAACAATATCTCAGTGTTCGTTACATTAATCGTATGATGTTTATATGGTCAATTATTGCAGATATGTTGCTTGATTTATTTACTGTAATAAATAAAACTTGGTTTGTTTCTAGGTTCAAGTTACCAAAAATGATGAAGCAGGTCACTCATTTGTGCTCCTGTATTATTGTAACACTGCCAAAGGTCTTGGGTTTGAACCGGGTGTGCCTCATAAGCCTTGAAAAGTGAAGCCTCTGGCTCTTTGATCGCCCCCTGGTGGCTGGCTGCAGTACAAGTCATAACCCCGCCCTCTCCATTCAAATGAATATGACTTTGCTCTAAATAAAAAAAATATTTACACTTCCAATAAAAGTTTTCGAAAGATGGTTTTGGTCCTTTCAAGTAGTTGTTATCACGCTGATATATGTTCAAGTGTTAATTTTTGTGATAAGTTTCATTTTAGCTTGTAATTTGATGCTAGAGAAACGGGGCGTGTCGCTATGATTGGAGTGGTTGAATTGGCTGCGCGAGCGTTTGGGCGGAAGTTTGATACCGCGGCTCCGCCTCTGGCTTCACGGACGATTCCTTCTGCGCATGCCTCGGCTCCAAACTGACGTTTTTACGTAACATGGCGGCGACCGTGGTCGGACATTTTTGGCTTCAATTCATTACAATGGTGGGAGGCGACGTCGCGTCGTCCATCTTTTTTTACAGTCTATGGTTTGAACCCAATGAACATAATGATAAAAAATTGATTCCTTGTAACCTTGCAATGTAAGTAAATTTGGATAAAAGCGACTGCCAAATGCATAAAAAACACATTCAATGTTATTATTCAATACATACAGTATGAGATCATAAAAGCTTCATATATTATCCATCAATTACTGCAATCTTGTTTTTTAGTTTTAAACATATTGTAAATAGGTATAGATGGAGTGTAAGTGTGACACTCCAAAAATATTTTTGTAAGTGCGTATGATTCAAAGTCTCTCGTGTGATAAAACAAATTGTAGTTTTTATCCTCTATCACCATCCTTGTCACAGATGGAGGTGGCAGAAGGACGACGGGCAGCAGTCGTTGCTTATTTTACAGCCAGGTTTCACACGGAGCGTCATAGTCGGTCATGCACGTTTTTGTGTGTTCACATTCTCACACATTCTGTCTTGCACTGTTTTATAGATCGCCTGGCCTGCCACGCCTTCAAAACGTGATGAATGCAAATGGGCTGGAAAAGACCTGGGGGTAAGTGTTGACGTAATTAAACTAACTCCCCTGTACCCCGAAATTCCATCAACCTCTTTGAAATGGTGTGTGGCCCTTACAGGAGTTGATTGGTTACAACTTTGTACCGTTTGGTCTTGTACTTTTCAAGAGTGTTTATTTTTATGTGTAATAGCTTGAACTATAAACTTACATTATGTGTGCAGTTTAAAAATGCAGGGTTGGGTTAAAAAAAGGGAAGACCCCAGCCTTTGGGTCCCTTCTTGACCCAGCGCTAGGTTGAAAATATCCCAGTTTTTACAAATCTAAAACCTATAATGTAACATTATTGACTTTAACTATAAGCATACAGTATGTTACTTATGAGCTCCATTACTGAATAACATGTGTGTATTTGTGCTTGGGTGTGATCAAAGTTACACTTAAAGATTAAGTTTTGCTTTTGTACACTTTTATATTGAGTTAAATTCCCAGAATGCAACCCTTGCCTTTCTATACATCAGAAATCTTTTATATATCTACCTAGAGTTATGTGCATGTGTGTTGTATCTGATGGTAATTTCACGGCTGGGTTCTCACCGAGATGGGGGGCAAAAGGGGAGCAGGATTATCACAGATAACTCACCAGACCTACTTCTGAGACACACACTGTTAAATACAGTCACCTTATATTACAATTACGTGCAAGCGATCACACGCTTACAATATGTGGTATTTGTATGGCATTACATGCACCAGCCACTAAATTTACCCAGCCCAGATTTAGGCTTTTGCGTGCTGTGAAAATGTTTGTTCTGGAGTTCTTGAAAGCTGCTAGCAGGCGAGCATGAATGCTTGATCAGGGTATTACCAACACGTTTTCATTTCCACGACCGTAAATCTCTTCGTTCTCACATTTGGCTTGGCTGGCCGAAGCAAAAACAAGCCCAGAACGACAGCTGGTACGAACTCTTGGTGTGTTTCATTTGAAACTGAGAGGTTTTGACGTTTTAGCGGTGCTTTTTGTAGCTTTGTCCATTCAGTGTTACATTTCTATGGTGCAGGGTTGCCTCCAGACGACATGACCAAGTTAACACCAACAAAATTACATTCATACTGTAGATCGTGTGCCTTTTTTATAGACATGCACAAATTTTTCTTGCAATCTTCTTGATCAATTATCTTGAACTAGTTTCTAGTTAGTATGACGTGTAGACTTGTAGATTGATCATGCTTTTGAACAAAATAACCAAGCAACATGCAGTGCATTATATATCCGTCATTCTAAATATTAGGGATGCCACAATTCTCAATACATTATTGAACCGTTCGGTTCGACCCCCACGGTCCAATACGCGCAGGTGAATTGCGGTTTTTCGGTTTATCCATCCAAATCTGTCAGTTTTATATTCCCTGCACTTTTGTTAATGTGCGCATGCACGTGATCTGCACTCTTATAAACGCCACAGCGAGTAGATATCCAGTCACTGTGCGCTAGCTGCGTTAACTCTGCTTGAACTCTGCTTGCAATGCTGGTGTCAGATTTCATTCGCGTGCACACACACCCAACAGAAATACGACAACAAAAAGCAGCAGAACGACTGACTTTTAAATCTGAGGTGTGGATTAATTATTTGCGCGTGTAGATTACATACAACATCAATGTAAAGATGCAAATTCGCGTGGGGAAATGCGAATGACGCAAATTGGGCTTGTTATTGGCGGCAGTGGTCGAGTGGTTCATGTAGGTTGTCTACAAATCGGAAGGTTTGTGGTTCAATCCCCGGCTCCACCTGACCAAGTGTCGAGGTGTCCTTGAGTAAGACACCTAACCCCAGCTGCTCCCGACGAGCTGGATGGCGCCTTGCATGGTTGACACCGCCGTCGGTGTATGAATGTGTGCTTGAATGGGTGAATGTGAGGCAATATGTAAAGCGCTTTGGATGGCCATTGGTCTATGAAAGCGCTATATAAATGCAGTCCATTTACCATTTACCATTGATGCAAATGCGCGTTATTTGCCTCAAACACGTCTTCTGCGCAAGTTGAAAAAGTTCAACTCAAGAAGAGAATGCGCATGATGCTAAAATAAATCCCACCAGTAATGTTGTTTGAGGAACGCATTTTTGCTTTCTAACACAGACAGCATGATGTTGGACTTAACAGTAGTGCAGTAAGGTATAGCCTTCATTTACAATGTAAAGTTTAATTTACTAAGTACAGGTATATAAAATGGCCAATTTATGTAATGTAACGAATTCACATGTTCCCCAGTTTGAACAGGATATCATTTTTAAATGTCTTTATTTAATTATATCTTATATTATTGTATCAATACACTAGAAAATGTAAGATGATTTTTTCATTTACATAAAATAAAGAGGACTGCAATTAAAACCAGTATTTTTTTCTTCTTAACATCTCAATGTTCCTGTTACCTAAGCATAGAATAATTAAAAACAGTTTAATAGGCCAGGGCATCAGAACCGAACCGTAAACCGTGAACAAGAACCGAAATATGTATTGAACCGTGAACTAAGTGTATTGTTGCATCACTACTAAATATATATAAAGTCCATTTCAATGGTAAACATAATCAAAGCGCTGTTTTTAAAAATTGAGCTACAAGCTTTAAGACCCTGGGGAATCCCTGGAATGAGTGACGTAGAAGGAAACTTCAGAATGAATGAAATATCTTGAAATTAAACAACAGAGAAATAAAACACGACAACAAAAGCAGTCTTTATGCAATGTACGTTATTTACAGAAATAATCTGACATTAAATCGATCTGAACAGATTAATTAGTACTCCACCCCCTACTTGACATCATCAACTATATTATTGAACCAACAAATGATGGGTGTGGGTAGTTCAGCAGTGAGTTATGCTACGTACACACCAGACGCTGGGCATCGCGTTACTCGCTCCAGATTACTCGCGGGATTTAACTTCGTGTCATGCAAATGATTCGCTCGAGTTGAATATGTTTAACTTGGGTGAAGACGTCTTTGAGGCGAATAGTGTGTGTTCTCGCTACCCAGTCTCACAAGGTTTCGTGATATAGTCACGCAAATTTTTGATTCTTTTTTCATAATATTATCACCAATTTTCAAATTTTTCGTGATTGATAACGAATTCCTGTTTTCGTGTGATTATCACGTATTGCTTACTCAACTGCTTTTCCCTATTTTCAAACCATTGTCGCTTCGGTTTAGGGTTAGATTTGGTGCTTGCATTAAAATGTCACTTTATGTATATTTTTTCGGATTCTTTTTTTATATGTCGCCTGGCGTTAGGGTTAGAGTTGGGTTTGGGTAGGGATGTCATCTTATGTAGATCTAACCCTAAACCGAAGTAACAATGGTAAGAAAATACGACAAACCAGTTGAGTAACAAATACGTGATAATCACACAAAAAACGGAATTCGTTATACGATCACGAAAAAAGCGGAAATCAAAAATTTACGTGACTATATAACGAAATTTTGTGAGACTGGACTGTTTTTTGCGGCAAACGCACCAACCATATTGTGTTGTCCGCATCGCCCCACGTCTTTGCATTGACTGTATGTAATCTACTCGTGCAAATCGTTGAACTCGCGTCTGGTTTGAACCTTCAGTTATGGCTGTTATAGGCTGTGACATTATTGCTTATACCACGGGATTGTTGAATGCTTGATTCTGATTGGCTGAGAAGTGTTCAATGGGTGTTGATTATTTTTCTGTAAACCACACACCTAACTTGCCAAATGTCTTTAAAATAAGCACCAGAGCAATGTTTGTGGTAATCGTGGTATAAGCGAAAAATCGACTCCGGTCCTTTGAATTATTCAAAAATAATGCACACCCGCATTACCACCTTGGGTGTGCATTATTGTCTTATAATTCAACGGTCTGTTGTCAATTATTCCTTACTTGCGCAACTGGCAACAAATGGAATCGGAATGTCGTGAGACTGACTAACCGGTTACCAGTCTGGGCTGGGTTTCACAATAACGATTGAACTTAGCACTTAAGAGCGCTTTCTACGAGCTACTTAACGAACATTCGTTGTTCATTTACGTGCGTTTCCCAAAGATGCAGGTATAACGATTGCTCGCAGCTGGGTTTTAAGTGCTATACGAGTCGCTATCCGTTTGTCAAGTGCTGAAATGTCACCAATAGAATGACTCAAATTTGTAGCACAAGCTTGTTTAGACTAATGATGTGCACTAATATTTTTTATAATATTTTTCATTATTGTTCAATGGCTTTTTAAATGTTTTAAAATTGTTCATAATGAAATATTCTTTTCCGTATTCATTTAGGACTCGTCCCACTGCGAAATGCCTTCTGCGTTTTATATTATAGTTTAGATTATTATTATTTGTTGTTGTTTATTATCTATGTTTATTTATTATTATGGATTATTGCAATGTACCGTAAATATTTATTTGGTTTCTTTAATCAGATGCCATACCCTTCAAAAAAAAAATTTTACTCTAGCCAGATGAATTATAGCAGAAATTGGTAGGAACAATTATAAATTTGCTAGTACCAACTTTTACCAAAATTGTACCAAATACATTTTCCTTCTTTGTTAATTTATGTTTAGTCATTTAAATTGTATTTTTCATTTGAATTTTAAATATATTATATTAAAGTAATTTAAACAAATAAGCAAAGAAAACCCCAATAAATAAATATAGCCTACATTTAAAACATTACATTATCGTCATTGCAGGAGTGTAATTTGCTGGTTGTCCTGCAGGTGATTTTGTAACACTGTTGTCTTACGATGCACGTATGAATTAACAATTACTCCAGACCACTCATAGATCTATGATGATTTTTAAATGCTACTTAAGCTACGAATCTTTTGGGAAACGGCCCGTAATTCTAAGATGATTCGTACGATCGTTTTTACGATCTACTTAGCCTTACGATGCGTTTGGGAAACCCGGCCCTGGCCAATCATGCGTAAAATCAGCAAATACCAGTCTCTGGGCGGTCGATCGGTGCATCTTACAAAAATAATAAGCAACAATGATAACAAAAAACAACTGTATTAGTATAAATAAAGACAACAAACAGCAAAACAACACTTATATAACAGTGAAGGTTAATTTATGCATGCTGCAATGCATAATGTATAACATTTTCAAATTCAAAGATTTAAATAAGCTAAAATAAATTGATTTAATGCAATGCAATTTGTGCATTAAACCAAAACAGTTTATTAAAAGAGGACATTCAGGGTTTAAGTTAAGTGTACTTATTTATTTGAATTAAAACAAAATGAGGGTTAACAGTGTTGGTGAATTGAAGCACTTGAATGCAGAAGGCAAATTTTATGTGTAAATGAAACTGGTCACTTGTGCGTTGTTTGTTAATTGTAATCCCTAAAATTGATCTCCCATCATGTATAAAATGGTACTGTATTATTCCTCACACTTACATAGGGCACACTCACTTTTTATGCATTGCAAACTTGACTGCTGCTTTATAGACTTTCAAAGATAAAACAGCGGTGTTATATGTGTATAATTACACAGTAGTTACACTGTAATTACAGTACACCACCCACTTATTACAACTTGAGGTTTGTATACGTAGTAAACGGCGAACGGTGCAAGTTCAGCCACCTCTCTCTCACGTAAATGCTGCGTTTGGATTTATCCGAGGACCTTTAAAATAATAACAATCATGGGAAATTTCAAACATGTCGCTCAAGTGTAAAGACGGATGAAGTTTTATTGCACATGTGGACTGATTGTGTTAGGAATATCACATCGCCCTTTAGCTCGGAAAAGCCATTAAACGGACACTTTAAGTGCCTTTGCGTTGTTCGGCTAAGATGGGTCACATGTGTGTTGAGATGGGACAATTTCATTTTAATTTAGAGAGTCACGAATTTGTTTGTTGATTGATCACCTTTCCAGCGTTTTACACAACTCTATCCGTAATGTCATGTCCTGGTTTTTGAAAAAGAAAATTGTCTAAAACTATCTTGATTCATATTTAATATAGTTATTAAAGAAAACGAGCTTGTTTTTATCTATTCCTGGTCTCTCTCCACACATGCAACGTGTATTTTTGTGGTTGAAACACACACATTGCGATGGCAACACCCTTTCCTGTGTTCTCTTAAATGACAACTCGCATTACCTCCCAGCGCAGACAGCACACGTCCGCCCAAACCATCAGTGTTTACACAGATGGGCCTGCTTTA
This sequence comes from Misgurnus anguillicaudatus, assembly GCF_027580225.2. NCBI lineage: Eukaryota > Metazoa > Chordata > Actinopteri > Cypriniformes > Cobitidae > Misgurnus > Misgurnus anguillicaudatus. Next base: position 28,572,963 of record NC_073337.2, read on the forward strand.
TTTTCTCAATGGCCGTGCGTCCGCGAGCACAGGTACACGTGAATGCGCCATTGTGTGCGAGCGTGTGTTTGTGCGGCGTGTTTGTAATTGGCAGCGTAGGTTTATTATTGCTGAAGCAGGCCCTCGAGTATCATGAAAGGAAGTTGAAGAGCATTCATTCACATTAAACAACTCACTCATCACCCCTCGCCAACTTACTTAGAAGGCTGCGGGGCCGACACATGTGCTTTACATTTACCTATCATCACGACCAGACACGCACACACGCATGCTTTTAGTACTAATGAGAGTTGGATGACAGGATATTAAGATGAATAAAACAGGTGGGATTATCATCAGTCATCCTGCAGGAACTCTTTAATGGTGCTTAAATAATACTCTTACTAAGTTTATTCATTATAGATCTATGATCAAAGGTGTATTCTTATAACGTATGTTTTGGCTATGCTTTTATCATGAATAACTTATGCACTGTAGTATGAATGCAATAAGCATTAACCTCCTAAGACTTGGATGTTCACATACGTGAACATTACATTTTTGTTGTTTGCACCATACTTAATTCTGTGTAACTGGAATCTGTTGTACACAAACGTGGACACTGCTTCATGTTTAAAAAAAAATATTTGGTTATTATATTTATTGGTGCTTCCTAACCCCAAATAGCTGGAAGAAATCTGAAAAAAGACAAACCAAAGCTCGGGTGTTAGGAGGTTAAATGAGGGAGGGTCTTAAAATTTTGTCTGCTTTATGTTTCTAACTTACAGTACAATGATGTTAAAGGTCACCTAATGTGCAATTTTTTTCAAGATGATATAGTAGTCTCGGGTATCCCCAGAATGTGCCTGTAAAGTTTCAGGTCCAAAAACCCTATAGATCATTTATTATACCATGTTGTAAAGGCAAATTTTTAGGTGTGCAGGAAAAAGTGTTGTGTCTCTTTAAATGCAAATGAGCTGCTGCTTCTAGAGGTCTTCACGCGTCCACTTAGATCCGAAAACCCAAGGTCAGACCCAAGACCCAATCAGGTTTGGGTCTAAAAGTTTCACGTGTGCCTCGGACACGGGTCGGGTATAATATTAGCGCCATCTGGTCTCGGGTAATTTAAAATTAATGTTTTTGCCGAACGAACCTGAAGACCCGAACTCTTTCTCGTGTGTGCGTCAGTGTCCATTTCAAACCTCTCCTCTGTTTGCCAAGAGCACTTTCGACATTGTGTGGCTGGTGGTAGGTTAATTTTCATTGAGACAGACCTGTCAGTCAATTTTAAATGTATATTTTAGTGGTTACCTTGGTGTCGTCATCAGATAACAAAGTAAAACAAATGGAGCAGCTCGCCAAATTCGTTGCGAGACCAGCGGGGTTCTTTCTGTCTGACTGCTGCGTGTAGGGCTGCAGACTGCACACACTTCGGTGCCATTTACATTCGGGTCCAGTCGAGTAAAAAAAATTGCCACTGGTTCGGGTCAGCCTTGGGTCCAATTTTCTCGGGTTTGTCTCGGGTCAGGTCTTTCTTTAAAAAAAAAATTATGCACGTCGGGTTCGGGTATAAAGTGATTCGGGTCGGGTACATTTCTTTGGACTCAAGAAGACCTCTAGATGCTTCCCTCCCCGATTACTGTTACCTCTTATGAAAACATACAATGTTTAAATGAGACAATCACTTTACTCCACTGTTTATAATGAAAGAAGATTTAAAATAGAAATTATGTTCAAACTGTGGTCTTTGGATGGTTGTGGGCGGGGCCTACACAATGTGACATCAGTTTGCTTAGAAAACGGCAACTGGTTGTCCCATGAGACTTAAATCGGGATTTAAAAGGAATTGGCAGGTCTTTATCATTACAGGTGTGTGTAAGTTCGAAATCTAAGTTCAAACAACATATAAAAGTGAATTTCTTATATTAGGTGACTTTTAATATCAGTTTATATATTGATACGTGTGTGTGTTACGGTATATTATCTGTTAACAGCGATGTTATGTGTTTTGATTTTTCAGAAAGATTGCTCGAACTTTGTGCGAGTACTGCAGCCTTATAACCAGACGCATATTTACGTGTGTGGCACGGGAGCTTTCCATCCGATCTGTGCTTACCTGGAGATGGGCAAACGTGCAGAGGTACGAACACACACATTTATTTACATTAGTTGTCTTAAAAGGACACTCCACTTTTTTTGAATATAGGCAAATTTTCCAGCTCCCCTATAGTTAAAGATTTGATTTTTATTGTTTTGGAATCCATTCAGACGATATCCGGGTCTGGCGGTACAACTTTTAGCATTGCTTAGCATAAGTCATTGAATCTGATTAGACCATTAGCATCGCGCTAAACATAACCAAAGAGTTTTGATATTTTTACTATTTAAAACTTGACTCTTCTGTCGTTACATCATGTATTGAGACCGACAGAAAATTAAACGTTTTTCTAGGCAGATATGGCTAGGAACTATACTCTCATTCTGGGGTAATAATCAATGACTTTGCTGCCGTAACATGGCTGCAGGAGGCGTAGTGATATTACGCGCTGCCCGAAAATAGTCCCCTTGGTAACTTTCAATAGCAAGGGACTATTTTCAAGCACTGCGTAATATCATTGCACTGAATAGATTCCAAAACTGTAAAAATCAAATGTTTAACACTAGAGGAGCTGGAAAATGTGCCTAATTAAAAAAAAGTGGAGTGTCCCTTTAATGAGGGCATCCTATAGACTTCTATTGTTTTTACATTAAGCAAAATATAATTTATACAGACATATTTTGTTCCTTTTGAGTAGAAAACATTTCCCCTGTCCTCACAAATACACAAACTAAACAAAATGAGTCCAGTTTCATTACACAGCTAAACCATACTCATGCAGTCACAAAGAAGCGTTATGCTCTCAGAAAAATTATACAAAAGCTGTAACTGGGACAGTACACTTTAAATAGGTCCATTTAGGTAGAGTATTTGTATGCATTTTATACCAATTTGATTTATTTAGGATACAAAGGTGTATCTTTTGAAAGGGTATTGCACCAGTGACAGCTTTTGTGCCTTTTCTTCTGAGAGTGCATGAAACGGAAATTGATGGTGAATCATCTAACGTTTATTCTGTTAACAATTTCAGACCAGTGAAGTAGAAAATGAGAGCGTCAGTAAGCATGGAGAGTGTTATTTAGAAGTACATCATTTGGGGGAAATGGGGTGGCCTTTACGTGATGAGAAAATGTCAACGAGTTTTGTAAATCCTCGCTGGTTAATCACAGTCTTAGTGTACAGTGGGGGGAATTAACTGGGAATGATTTGCGCTGGTTGGTCGCACACACTGTCTGCATTGTTTCACTGAAGGGCTTATTCACATCAGGTAACAGCGAAATCTCTGCCATCAATTCTGCCTGCGCTTAATGTCATTTGCACAGCGTAATTCATGAGCATTCAGGGCATGTCTAGGTTGTTGAGACTACAAAAGTATATCTCAGCTTCGCTATGACTGGATTTACACTGCAAATATTGATTCCCAATTCCGATTTGTTGCCTGTATATAATCTTTTAAAATTGACTTGTATCCGATATCTGCATTTATAATAGACACTTGGGAAAACAATTCAAGGTACTGAACCGGAACAGCTTGAACCACAGAGAAAGTTAAATATTGCAATATGCAATGGACATAGACAAAATGATTAAATATAAAAGATTATAGAGTAGGGATGCACCGATATGGAAATTTTGGCCGATACCGATAACCGATAACTCTTTATATTTGGGGGCCGATAACCTATATATATATAGGCAGATAAATATTCATATTAATTTCACAATGAAAAACTCCCAGACCGCGGACATCTTGTTTTTGCGCTAGACTAGCATACTCTTCTTAAGCCCGCCACACGTGTCATCTCGTGCTATGTCACAGAAAGCACCAATCAAAACTCCACATGGCCAGCAATGAGCAAGTAAAGTGGTTCAACAAACCAAAATAATCCATCATTTATCGGCTTTCATTTGTCGGCCTAATTTTGCTATCAGACCGATAATATTAAAAATAAGCAGTTATCGGTCGATAACGATATGTCGGCCGATATATCGTGCATCCCTATTATAGAGCTTTATTTATTTAACAAGACATAAAACTTCAACATTACACTGCTAAGTGGAGCTGTCGTCCTCCGTGGTGCTGCTAAGAAGAGTCATGTGATCGCGGGGGGTGTCCAACTGAGTTGACGTCATTTGCCAGCGTCGCATTTTCAATGATGCACGACACATCTTGAGATGGGAATATCCGATCTGACGCAAAAGCATGTATCCGATTCATATCCGATTTATTTTATTTTTATATATGAATGAGGCCTGAAACCGATCAAAGAAAATGCATTTTTTCTTGCTTACATGTTAGTGGATCATTTCCGATATGTGTCACATACATTAATGGAAAAATATCGAAATTGTGTTACTTGAAACATGTAAATGTAAATGCAGCCTCTTACCAGTCCTTCCAGAAAAATGTGGATTTTTTTTTGTGAATGTTGTGGGCAAAAATCCTTGATCTTGCGGCACGTTTTCTTAAAAAATGCATTGGAATATGCGGGATATTAATGCAATTTTATGCAATGAAATTGCGGGAATTTGCAAAAAGTGCGGGAACTTGCAAAAACTGTTTGCAACTTTTGTAGCGTTTCAATGCTATCCACGTCACATAATCACGTCACTTCATAACGTTCCCATGGCAACAGGGTACATGGCTGCACTTGTGTGAAGTAAATGCAACATTATTCAACTTTCTGCTAAGATATATGTGATTTTGCTACAAAAATGTGGGGATTATGAAATTATGCAAGCCCCACATATTTTGCGCCCGGAAATCTGCAATTTACGCTGCGAAAGTGCGCCGTATTTGAAAAAATTCGACGCCTGCATAAATATGCAGACTCTGGCTGAATCATGCGATCGCATAATCGCGTCTTTTTGGAGGGACTGTATTACACACGTTTCTGGCTTATCAGTCACTCCATTTACTCTTCATGTTTAGCCGTAGTTGTATAATTTGATATCAATTTCCTCAGGACAATATCTTTAGACTGGATCCCAACTTTGAAAATGGACGTGGGAAAAGTCCCTACGATCCAAAGATGCTGTCATCTTCGCTCCTGATCGGTGAGTCAGTTCTTTGTTCCTTTGGTTTTAATTTGCCAGTCGTTAATTGTTTGTTCATTTGATGTCGGCTGTGTTTGGAGATCCGGTGAGTGACGTTCTCATCTGTTTGGCAGATGGCGAGCTCTACTCCGGAACATCAGCGGATTTTATGGGTCGAGATTTTGCCATTTTCCGCACGCTTGGATCACAACATCCAATCAGGACCGAGCAGCATGACTCCAGATGGCTTAATGGTAAACATGGCTAATGTCAAATTAGAGATGCACCAAAACAAAATATATTTGCTGTATTTAACAATACAGGTTTTGCTTTTTACTTGTTTCAATGTATTATATTGTGAAATCCTAAAAGTGCAGAGCATACAAACTGCAATTCATTTGTCACTTAATATAATCACAAAGTGTGAGTTCAGATGTGTGATTCTCACGAAATCCAGATTTAGAAGGTGTCCAGCATCAGATTTTTTTTAAAAGCCCTTGAAGCCATTTTTTGCACATGTACGATTAAGGTCTGAACTTACTATAACCATTATTTTTAGAGGATTTAAAAAATATATTTCCTATAGAATTATTTACATTTTTTATATTATCATTATCAAAAATTATCATTACCGCAACATTAAATATTTGCATTTACAAAGTGATGTTTCGGTAATGAGAACAAAAAGATGTCTATTTACTATGACAAACAAAATGTCAACTTTTATCTGGAGAGAAACAATAGGTAGCCATCTTAAGTGTCACAGTCAATTATGTCCCTTCCAACAAATGTTTTTTGAAAATGTTTGTTCCTTGAGGGGTTAAACAATGATTCAAAATTGTTGCGGAGGATGAGAAAATTGGTCTTGGACACATTTATATTCCTTATTATTGTCTCTACATTTACCAATGATCACCAAATACCACATGATTCTTTACTGTAAATGTTTATAGTATAACATGCACTGAAGCTTTTTATTTTTTTAGATTTTTTAATTATAAATTTTCCATGTCAAAGAACCCAAATCCAGTCATTGACACGTTGCGGTAATGAAAACTTTCCCCTTAAATGTAGAAAAAACAACAAAATTGATTTGTATGTCATTTGAAATCATGTGCAAAATAGTACATGAAGAGATGTTTGTAACTGTATGCTTCTTATTTTGAGACTCCTACTTTGCATTTACTTTTTTTTTTATCTAAATGTTTCATGACACCTTACAAGTCTAATTTCGTGAGAATCAACCAGATGCGTGCCCATGGTTGGGTATAATATGGACTAACCCAATATCACCCTATGTAGTTTTTGGTTACCTCTGCCTGCTAAAGTGATTATCTTCTAGTTATTTCTAAGAAAAGATTGTCTAAGAAAATATATCTAAATCGCTAGCTTTCACCATCTGTGCGTGTGCGAATCGGTGTGAGAGCGGGAAAGGACCTCTTTGTGAACGTCTGCAGTAGAGATTAGCTCGGCTGGGGCGTCGAGTGTTTCCTCTGACATTTTTCTGGACTTACTGAACACAAAAGGTCAATATCAAGCAGTCTGTGTTTTCCCATGAAGTTAATCCCGTCTCAGCTGTTCCTGCGAGTGGCTCTCGTTTCAGTCCTCGCGCAGCCGTGCCCAGGGTCATCGCCCTTCCTGTCAATACCCCCTCGTCGTATATTCATGAGGAAAGGTGCTTTTGAAAGCGTCATCTCACCTTAATCCTCGCGTCTGTTGCCACGGAAAACTACTTTATGAATGTCTCTCTTTCTTGCACAAAAGAGCCGGTGTCATTCGTCGGATTAGTCGCATGGATATTTCCCAAAGCCCTTATCAATAGAGACACTGGCCTCTCCGTATCTTCAAACAGTGTTGATGGTTTTTGTGTGCGCTTCAAAGAGGCTTAGCTCCTTCCAAACAAACGTTCAGTTATCTTATTGTTAAGCTTCCCAAAATAAAGAGGTCTTGTGGAAACAGTAAGTGTATTGAATGACTCGGGCCTAGTCTGAACTGAAATGAAGTCTCTATGGACAAATGCTCGCAATGCACAGAGTCAATGTCCGTTTAGGCTGTTCGTTCCGCTGTTTAGGATTCTCATCCTGTCGGGTCTGTAACGCAGCACTGCATGTAGCCGCGCTCGTGTGCCGCCTGCGTGGGTGGGGGGCGTCTTACGTTTCGTTTTCTGGGAGAGAACGGTCACGGCTGGATAACTGGGACCCCCTTAACTGGCAATACAGAGTTCTTGGCTTGTTTCGGAAAAGGTTAATTTGAGTGTTTTAACTTCGTACAGCTCTTTTCCTACTGTATCGTCTTTCAGAAAAGTTGCGGTTAAACGTGGCTCTGATGCATCGAGCGTATGTGTGTTTTCCAGACCCCAGGTTTGTTGGAATACACCTGATCCCCGAGAGCGATAATCCTGAAGATGATAAGATCTTCCTGTTCTTCAAAGAAAACGCGATGGACGGTGAACATACAGGCAAAGCTACTATCTCCAGGATAGGACAACTGTGTAAGGTAACATCAGATACGAAAACATACAACACAGTGTCTTGATTCATGTGTCTGATTAAAAAAAAGCTTCAATGTTTGAAAGTAAATCTCATCTGAATGTTTGGGTTTTCTTCAGAATGATATGGGTGGACACAGGAGTCTCGTGAACAAATGGACGACCTTCCTGAAAGCTAAGCTGACCTGCTCAGTGCCGGGCCTCAATGGCATAGATACACATTTTGATGAGCTGCGTAAGTTGTGTGTATGTCTATAACAGTGTGCTTTTTTTGTATAAAGCCACAAGTATACTTTTTTATGCGTACATACAAAGGGGCAACCTGCCGATCTTTATCGTGAAGCCATCACGGAAGTGACTTAACCTGCAATTCATTATCATGGCCACTAGAGGCTCCAAATGGGATTTTATTCCCATAGACACCCATTTTACAATGCACAACTTTAAAGCTGAAATAAATGTGTTTACAGCCTAGTACAAAAACTGATATTGGTCTATTTGGCTAATTTTGCCCTTTTTTTTGTAATCCATTTAAATTATTTGAAGCCTTAAATGCCACTTGAGTAAACTGCCACTTTCGGCAACCAGCCATCTCAGCTTCACCCACATCCCGCATCTTTACCCATTTTTAGTTATCCAAAAGTGATGCATGGTGACCCAATGCCAAGATGGCGAGGGCAGTTCCCACCAACTATTGGCTTCAAAAAAGCTCGTCGCAAACTTATGGGCAACGTCACGGACACTATGTCCATATTTTTTACAGTCTATGGTACGCACCTGCACAGTCATATGCACAGCCTTTCAGTGGTTCCCAACCTTTTTCCTTGAGGTGCCTCCTAAGGACTTATACAACAATCTGAGCCCCCCAACCATCTACATCTGTCTTCGTTGACAAGCACAGTGACATAGAGCGAGCAAAATTTAGTCTTTCCAGAGTTGTTTTGTGATTGTTGCGGGCAAAATTCCTTGATCTCGCGGCACGTTTTCTTAAAAAATGTGATGGAATATGCGGGGATATTTATGCAATTTCATGCGATGAAATTGTGGGAACTTGCGTAAAATTGCAAATACTCTTTGCGACTTTTTTAGCTTTTCATTGATGTTCACGTCTCGTAATTACGTCCCTTCATAACGTTCCCATGGCAACAGGGGACATGGCTGTGTTGTGTGAAGTAAATGCTACATTTTTCATATTTCTGCTAAGATATATATGACTTTTTGCTACGAAAATGCAGGGATTATGAAAACATGCAAGCCCGGCATATTTTGCAAGAAAATATCTGCAATTTATTAGGCGAAAGTGCGTTGTATTTATAAAATGCGGCCCCCGCATAAATATGCAGACTTTTTGGAGTCATGCGATCGCATACTCGCGTTTTTCTGGAGGGACTAAAATTTGAATAATTATTTTACACACAAGAATATTTTAGCTTACCATTGTTAGCATATGATTGTTTTTAAAACTTTTACAAATATTTACAAATAAATTATTAGTGGGACATTTTATGCATTTTTATTTGAGCTCAAAGCATATCAGATCTTGCGACCCCCTGTATACTATGTCGCCCCCCTAAAAGGGGTCGCACACTGAATGCGCAGCTCAGCGCCGCACCGTTCAAAAAAATTTGAACACATTGTTTTCTTTGAGTATACGCACACCAGCGCCGACAAGTGCCGCCTGTCCGCGGCGCCCAACTACGACTCAGGAAGTTGCTCAAATCCCTCTCGCGCCACAGAGCGCCACTCACATAGTTTAACATTAAATAACATCATATTTGTCCCAAATCATTAACGACTACATTTGCTGCTAACATATATTTTGCATTTTGAAATAGACGCTATCTGACTAAGCTTGCGCTATTTAATGTGCACTTGCGGCGTACGATACCTCCGAGTTGACCTCTGAGCTGCGCGGCGATGTGCGACCCCCTTAAGGGGGACCCGGACCCCATGTTGGGAACCACTGGTCTACTTCATTTGACTCGTAAGTACACAGGCGCTCGACGCTTTGTGACAATTGTAATACCTCTCCTGGCCTCCAGGAGTACAAAGTATGCACAGTAAAAAAATCTGCTGTGGGCATGCCGTATGCGCATACTATTCTGATGATGAAATTTGTTTATGTGTAAAGTATATCCAGTGCTTTAGTAGGTTTTTTTATCTGTAATCAGTAAATAATAGCTTAAATTGCACATTTTTATATTCAAATATGTATATTTTTTTCAGAGGATGTCTTTCTGATGAGTGCTAAAGACCCAAAGAATCCAGTGATCTACGCTGTGTTTACTACATCCAGGTAGTGCTCAATATGTGCCTGTTTGCTTGGTGTATATTTCCTCCTCGTCTTTCCTTTCCTTTGTTTGTTCCTTCCTGTCTTCCTTCCTTTCTTTTATTTGTTTGTTTGTTTGTTCCTCCCATTCTTTGTTCTCTCTCTTTATCTCCTTTAAGTAAAGTGATTTTTGCAAGGTGTGATATGTTTGGCCCTTTAAGAGGCTTTACTGTAATCTGGTTAGACTTTACGTCAGGAATTCCTCCTTGTCCTGCTCTTTTACCCCCTTTTACCTGCTTCCCCATTCAGCTTCGGCTCAAAGGAAATATGATTAAGGTGGTAACATGAACCCTGATCCCCATCCAGGCTCCCTCTCGCCGTGCCGGCTGGAAGTAACAAAAGCAGATAAGCGATTTTCCAAAAAAGGAAGACTTTAAAAATGATGGATGAGCTCAGTTTATGTATGTGCGTGTGCTTGTAAACACGAGATGTGAGAGCGGACAAACATATCACGATTAATCATTGTCAAACAGCGAGAGGGGCCAAAGCGGACCGGGCCCGTCCCGTTCGTCTGTTCCCACCTCACCGATTTCCTAATGTATGCAGAGGAAACACAACACTGGAAAATTCAATTATAGGCTTTAAAGAATTAGACGGCTTTAATTGGTTTTCTAAGTGCCCTGTTTTAAAGATGAATAGAAGTGCATTCTGGGCACTTGCTTTTGATATTGCCACTTAATGAGCCCTGAACGCTGCCGTGATGGATCAGTATTTTATCTCTCGCTGTCTCCTGGTCTGCGTGTGTATCAGGGTGTGTAAGCACATGTGTGTGTAATGGAAAATTAATGTATTCATGTGCCCTGTGGTTAATTGATTTTCTAACTAATTAACATTTTACAAATGCAATGGGATGATCACCACTGTGCGTTTGGCACGGTGGCTGTTTTGGGGACGCAGTGATGCATATGCAAATTTTAACATCAGGAAACACATGTGCACATTGTGCACATTATCATCAGAATTTGTCGTGTTTACTTAAATAATACACGTTATTTGTCTTATTATGAAAGTCATTATTTTGGTTTTCAAAAAAATATCTTTGTTTCCAAGCCCACTTTTGGTCACACTTTATTTTATGGTGTCACTAGCTGTTTTTCCATTATTTTATGCAGTTTTTGAAGTATCGCATAAAAAACGAATGATGTAAACGCCAAATTTCGGATTCGCAAAAATGTTTTACACCGCTTGGTTTTTGTTTTGGGCGAAAATGAGTTAATGCGAAAAATTGATAAATTTGGACGTAGCGAACGTTAAATGGATTCAACACAGCCCTGGAAGGTTTTACGAAGCAACTTTGTGTTTGAAAGTGTAAAGCATCTATGCAATGCTTTTTTGCGTAGTTGTGTTTGACCCATGAAAACATCTCTGGGTACTTAAGTAACTGTTGTTCCCTGAGAAGGGAACGAGACGCTGCGTCTTCCTTGACATACTTCCTGCGTCCCTGTAGCGCCGTCTTTAGCAATATTTCAGATAGCGATATACTTCCTACCTCCCGCGTCACCCTGTCTTTGTCGTTAAGCCTCACCATTGGTTGAATTTGATATACACATTCAGACGCACTTACCCCTGGAGGCGTCCCCAAAGTGTCACCGCAGTGACGCAGCGCAAGTTCCCTCAAAAGGGAACTGTAACAGTGTTTCTTAAAAGGTAACACAATGTAACCTTTCTCTCATTTAGTCCTTGAATTTGACGGTATTAGTCCTTGAAATGTCTTTGAATTTAAAGTTATCTAAGGTGTGGGAACCCTGTTTTATCGTAAACCACTTTGAAGCGTCTGCAGCAAGCTCGTATTTTGACATCACGTGTGATGCACATAGGTTCACATGACGCACCAAAAACATATTTTGACATGACGAGCCATACACATGACGGGCTACATACATGTTGTGACGAGCTTCACATCGTGCGGCTTAAAATAAAGAAGTCACCGGCCGCTAGGGATGCACCGATACTGGTATCGGCCTCGATACCACATTTTCTAAAGTACTCGTACTCGTTAAAAGTCCCCCGATATCAGTGATCGATACCACGGTCTGAGAAATGTCTATGTTTGAGTGGCGTGTAAGGGGTTAATGCCTCTTGTGTTGTCCAAAGAGGCAGATTTTACAACAAACTGGAAAACTAGTCCCTTGTTTTTTTGTTAAATTATATGACTCGTACTCCAAAAAAAGTGGTATCGGTGCATCCCTACCGGCCGCCACTGTCCAGAAGTGGCGACGGCCGGCTCCGCCCACTTTATGCTTCAAAAATGCTTTACAGAAACCTATGGGTGACATCACGGTGACTTCACGTCCATATTGTATAGATGGGTGATTCTCACGAAAACTTGGTTTTAAAAATGTCAAGCATGAAAATGTAAAAATTGCTTAAATTTACTTTTTTTTCCCACCAGACATTGAAAAACAAAGTCTGGAGTAAATGGGAACATTAATTTAAAAACTTTTACTTATCATTTAACACTTTTTGTAACATAATTTAAAAAATTTGTCCTAAAAAATCTCATTACCGCAACAGTCAGAAAACATCAACACTGACATATTTTCAAAATGACATGACAAACCTGAAAGAACATTAATTTGGAGATTCTGCACATGCATTTAAAATCAAACTATTATGCTTCTATTAATTAAATTAACATTTAATAAGCATCTGTTGCGGTAATGATAATCAAAATGTCGTGTAAGCATTCTGACAAGACAATATTTCAAATTAACTGTAAAAAATGATCTTACCTGGTAGCCATCTTGAAGTCCATGTGCTTGGTCACTCAAAATCAAACTTTATTAAAATTCTGTATGTGTGCTTAAACTGTTCTCAAAAAGTGTTGCGGAGGATGAGAACATCAGGCATGGACACATCATTTTCCTAATTTTTTTTCATTATTATTATACATGAATATTCAGTAAATATTTTTTCTGTCATCTAAAGTAGTCTAGCAAGACATCTATTTATTTTTTTTCTTAATATTTTTGTGTTAATTTGATTAAATTACAACATAACGCATGTTCAAACACAGCCGGACACATTGCGGTAATGAGAATTTCAGCAGAAAATTACATAAAATTTACAATTATAAATTCTTATGTTGAAATCACACATTGTGCAAGATAGAACACAGTATTGTGTTAATTCTGATGCTTTTTAATCTTACTATATTACACATTTTAAAGCTAAAATCATTAGTGCCGTGGTGTTTCAATGGTTTCGTGAGAATCACCCATATAATCTTTAGGGAAAACACAAAATTTACGTTTTCTGACGAAATGCACAGAATTCTGGGCCATAGACCTATCGTTGTGACTCTTATTATGCATAATTTTCTGTTATTACTATAATAATTATATCAAGGTTAACAAAGAAAGTACTTTTCTGCTATAGCCTGCCCACGTTTTATTATCCTATATTGATTTCTAATGGATAACCTCAAGCCCTTTCCCTCAGTAAATATCCTAGTTGTAAATTCATCAAATACAAGGCATAAAATAGGTTGTGCACTATTATTACTTATACACTTAATTTCTAAATGATTAATTCACTTTAGAAATCAGCATTGATTTAATTGTACAAAACGTTTTAAAATTTGTGTGATCTTTGCATTTTAACCTTTTCTCTCATCTCTTCTTTCTTCAGTAATATCTTCCGTGGATCCGCCATATGCATGTATAGTATGGCAGACATCCGAAGGGTATTTCTAGGTCCATATGCCCATAGGGATGGGCCAAACTACCAGTGGGTTCCCTTCCAGGGCAGAGTGCCATACCCCCGTCCTGGCACAGTGAGTACTGGCCAATTTATTTGGCATTAACAAAACCGTTAATTTTTCTGACAAACTACAGCTTTATATATCTGCACTAACATTACATTAAAGCATTAACGCATGAGAGCTGGTCTACACATGTCAAGTTATAATAATATAACGTAACCATTATGCAGATATTCATTGTGCATGTTTTGGAAATTATTTGGAAGTGTTTGCATATGTCGTCCACATTTTAACGACCACAAAATAGTAAATATCACACTATAACACCACAAAAAAAAATGTGTTGGTTACAAATGTCCTGTTTTCTGTCTCCCACAGTGTCCCAGCAAAACATTCGGAGGCTTCGATTCCACCAAAGATCTGCCAGATGATGTCATCACGTTTGCACGCCTCCACCCGGCCATGTATAACCCCGTGCAGCCGATGGGTGGGAAGCCCATCATTGTGCGCACCAATGTCGAGTACCAGTTTAGTCAGCTGGTGGTGGACCGCGTGGAAGCAGAGGACGGCCAGTATGATGTCATGTTCATCGGCACAGGTAAAATTTTTCAATTCATATAAAAATGTCCAGTTTCTGTTCCATGGAAAAACATAACGGCATACGGGATCATTTTCAATCCCTTTAGCAGTAATGTTGCTGATACTAAGAGATATTGCATGAATTCCTACTAATAATATGTTTTTAAATCAGATTTAGGGACCGTGCTAAAGGTGGTGACCATTCCCAGAGAAAGCTGGCATGATCTGGAGGAAGTCGTGCTGGAGGAGATGACTGTGTTCAGGGTAGCTTGGCGTGTTATAATTTGCACCTACAGTACATTGAATAGCTCCATCATAAATCTGTCTGTTTTGATGTACTAGTATATCATTAAATTAATATCTCTGTTTTCCGATCTAGGAGCCAACACCTATTACAGCCATGGAGCTCTCAACTAAACAAGTACGTCTGCTCGCTATTAAATTCAATTCATCACGTAACGTTACTGTACATGTGCTGCTCATTTGCTCTAATCGACGTGTATGTTTATCTGTCAACAACAACAGCTGTACCTGGGGTCGGACTTAGGGATTTCCCAGATGCCCTTGCACCGCTGCGAAGTGTACGGAAAAGCGTGCGCCGAATGCTGCTTGGCGAGAGATCCATATTGTGCTTGGGATGGGACAGAGTGCTCCAGATATTTTCCTACTGCTAAGAGGTACACGTATATATGAACCATTATAAATAATATATATTACAACCCGTTGTGGAATACTTGATTCTGATTGGTCGTTTGTGATATTGGGGGTGTAAATTGTGCCAGCTACATCTTCACAGAGGACAAAGCGGGTCATGGCGTAATGGCATATTACGATACGATACGACACACCACTCCAAATATTTTCACTGTGCCTGAAATCCAAAACAGACGTCTCGCCTGTACCTACCGCACGTGCCTAAAAGGCCAGAGTCAAGGAATGTGTGCGTGTGCACGCCTTAGCAAAACATGTAACGCAAAATGAGACGACCTCATAGTGAATGATGTACGTGGAAACACGGAAATGTGAAAAATAAAGAAGTGGAAAATTATAGGAAATGACAAAAAGGTGTTTGAAATCGTGTTATTCGCCAGCTAAACCTCTTCAACATCAGCCAACCTTCACAGCAGATCGGGAATGTTTTTCAGTTCAACACGAGAGATCTTTTAAGCTTTTGAATACATTTGTGAAAGGATAAGAGCGCTGGCCTTGGCAGGGCTGTCATCAAGAGATATTGGAAGCTTTTAGGGATCGGAATTCCATATTGGCGTTCATGGAATATTTCCCAATGAATCATATTACTGAAAACCAACTGCGTTCTCCTACTGTTTCCTGAAGGGTGTAGTGCGAGATGTTTGCAAAAAAATGCCTCCATCATTTGGATATACAGATTCGAAACTCACCCATTGAGCCGATATATGTCAGGCGGGTTGGGATTTTTAAAGAAAGTGCTGTTTTGAGGCAAAGTGCTAACAGTTATTCTTGAAAATCAACTCAAGAATGGCTTACTTACAGTTAGCTTTGCATTTTATGTTTGACGTAGCGCAAAATTATTTTAACGTCAACAAAATTACACTCATAACCTTTTGGTGTAATGCATGGATGTTTAACTCCAGTCTTGGTTGGCACTGTCCTTACAGTTTACTTTCGACCCAAATAAAACACAACTAGCTGTAATTTTCAAGAAACTTTGATCATGTATGATTCTGGTAAAAAACAGGACAGGAACAACCACAACAGCCCTGCTGTAAAGCATTATGCTTGCATGTATATATTTTTATTGAAGCAACAGTGTCCTCTAGTGGTGGGAATGTTGTAGTGCCTTACACTGTGGTACTATACTAGGGCAACGTTTTTTTCACATTATGATGGTAAGGACCCCCAAAAATGATGAACCATATGCAAGGGATCCCCATCTTAAAATATATATCTTTATATATATATATATATATTTTAATGTGAAAACATTTAAATTCTGTATGATAAGTAGTATTTTTGATATTGCATATTGCTTTCAAATAATTGGCTTTATAGTAGATAATGGTTTGTCTTTTGTCTCTGAGAATTTTCTGGGGACACCTTAAAACCTTATGGGGGTCCCCAGATGCCAGTTTGAAAACTCTGGTACTAGGGCTTGGTTCTTGTGTCTGAAATTGCACAAATCTATGAAATGAGTAGTAAGACTGAAACTTCAGTGTGCGAGAAATATCCGTCTTCTGCTTCGGCGAGATTTTTCAGTATGCATCAGATGGACACTTTTCTATCCCATGAGTCTTGGGACTCGAGAAGCGACCAAATTCAAAAAGTGAATAGGGCTGTCAAAAGATTAATCGCGATTAATCGCATACAAAACAAAAGTTAATAATAATATATGTGTGTGCATATGTGTCTAATTATTTTTAGGGATGCACGATATATCGGCCGACATATCGTTATCGGCCGATAACTGCTTATTTTTAATATTATCGGTTATCGGTCTGATAGCAAAATGAGGCAGATAAATGAAAGCCGATAAATGATGGATTATTTTGGTTTGTTGAACCACTATACTTGCTCATTGCTGGCCATGTGAAGTTTTGATTGGTGGTTTCTGTGACATAGCACGAAGATGAGACGTGTTGCGGGCTTAAGAAGAGTATGCTAGTCTAGCGCAAAGACAAGATGTCCGGGGTCTGGGAGTTTTTCATTGTGAAAATAATATGAATATTTATCGGCCCCCAAATATAAATAGTTATCGGTTATCGGCATCGCCCGAAATTTCCATATCGGTGCATCCCTAATTATTTTGTATATTTAAATACACACACATGCATGCACATATTAGGGCTGTAAAAAGATTAATCACGATTAATTGCATAAACAAATAAACGTTTATTTTTGCATAATGTATGTTTGCTGTGTTTAATAATTTTGTATATATAAATACACACGTATTTAAATAACTTATACTTAGATTTTGTTTAGATTTTGATATATTTTATATTATATATAAATAAAAAAATATATGAAGATTTTTAATTTTTCAGAAATCTCGTTTTTTGGTTGTGCATTCCAATTAATACCAATTCAACTGCAGTTGGTTTGTTTTGATTTAAACCTTCATAACTAAAAAAATACAGCCAAGCAGCACCATAAACAAAATAATAACATGATAACATAATAATAAACATGTTTTGACAAAAATGTTAAAAAATGGATTTATCTCGTTTTGCCACGAAACTCTTCATATACATAAATAAAAATATATGTATGTATAAAAATATTATGCAAACACAAATTTTTATTTTGTATGCGATTAATTAGGATTCATCTTTTGACAGCCCTAAAAGTGAATAAATAAGAAAACGTCCGACGGCTCTTTTCAAGAGAAAATTGTTAAATTCTGGTTAACTTGTAGTTGTTTAGCAACACCTGAGTGAATTATTTTCATGGTTATTATATTAGTACATTGTCAGAAAAGTGTCACTGGGACAGCAGCACCATTTAAACGGGTCCTAATATGTACAATTTAGGTACAGATATGTATATTTGAGGTACTAAAATACACCCTTTAAGTACAAAGGTATACTTTTTGAAAGAGTACCGCCCCTGTGACAGCATTTGTATCTGTATTTCGTTATAGATGATCAGTAAAAATATTCTTAAATTAAAATGTATTTTCTTGATGAGCACAATGACTTAGGAAAATAAGTCTAGTTTTAAGACAAAAAATATAAAGTTTAAGTAAATTAGTGCTTAAAACAAGCAAAAAAAATCTACCAATGGAATAAGAAAAAAGTTTACTTTTTCTTATTCCATTGGCAGAATTTTTGCTTGTTTTGAAGCACAAATCATTTTTGAAGATCACAGCTCATTTGACCAATCCACTCTCTCTATATCCCACAGGAGAACAAGACGCCAGGACATCAGAAATGGAGATCCTCTTTCTCAGTGCTCAGATTTACAACACAATGGTAAGAAGATCATACACATGCATACATGTACACACTTCAGTTTAAATGCTTAGATGAATACTGAGATGTTTGTGTGTGTTTGTTGTGTTAGATGATCTGGAGGGTTACAGCAGCGTGGAGGAGAGAAGCGTGTATGGGGTGGAGAACAGCAGTATGTTTCTGGAGTGCAGCCCAAAATCTCAGAGAGCTTTAATCTACTGGCAACTCCAGAAACCAAACGATGAGCTTAAACTTGAGGTACACACATGCACACGCACTTCAAGGATTTCCCCCAAACCACTGTGGTCTCTCATGTCATGGCTACTGTGATTATATTTGAAATGTTTTTCTCACTTCAGCTTGAGCTTTCCAGACATTTCACACATTCGAGTACAAGCTCCCTGATATTGGCAGTCTATCCTTTTTAACAGACTAATCAGACGAGACACGGCAGTTGCGAGACTCATTTTTTTTAATAGGAGACATGCAAACAGCAGGAAAACCTGAGCAGTTTCACAGGTGGACCTGAGTGCTCATGCACCTAAAATCCTGCCTCTTGCACGAACCCTGCTCTTCATGGCAGATAAAAATATTGCACAAATGATGCACAAAACGCTTCCACTGCGCTGTGATTTCCACTCACAACGTGTAAAACGCCCATAATGCTCTTTTGCTCGAAAAATCCACATTATTTTTGTGCCGTAAACATCAAAAATACATGACAGGTTACCCAAACGCTCCTGCCATTGGTCAGCCGAGAGCTTGTTCCGCCCCCAAACACACGCCACTGGTTAAGGCAATGTTACTCTTGCACCTGTTAAATGCTATAGTGTGCACTTTTTGGGGAAATTACACATCGTAACCTTCTTTATAAAGTACAAAATGTCAAAAAAAAATGATTTTTTTACTAATTAGTTGTAAGTAAAATGTTTCTATTGTATGAAGGTGAAGAGGTGTGTTATTTCTAGCTCATTAGTATATGATGTAATAACCCCACCCACAGGTTCACACATAAACATCCAGCAGCTGTGTTTCTCTTTCAGATACGATCAGACAAAAATAGTGCTAAAGTAACACCTTACCCCAGACGGTCGTTATGTTTATTTAATAATGCTCAGATTTCAGCCTTCCTGCTGTGTAAGAAAATCCTCAAACTGTGCTTTGCTTTATCCTTCACCTCACATTTCACCTTGACTTATATTATCCTGGTCTGGTACTGGTTTATTAGATTAAAATCTTTTATAGTATTAGAAAAACAGCCAAATATTTCAGTATAGAAGTTTTTTTTGAAGCCGGTTTTATCTTTTAGCTGTTGAAAATAACCCAGTACCCCCAGAAATATATTTATATTTTAATAGGACATTATTTAAAGTACTAAAAAGTTTTTATCAGTAATATTTCACACAGTTATTGTTATTACTACCTGTCACTGGATCTTCATCTGTTCATTCCTTTTTTATTGCATTAGTTGCATGAGTTTACTGATATCTTGTAGTGTTGTTTAATGGTCACATGACACGCAGAATAACTCTTTCCCTGACATCGTTTTTTTAGGGCTGTCAAACGATTAATCGAGATTAATCACATATAAAATAAAAGTTTATGTTTACATAATATGTGTGTGTGTGTCCTGTGTGTAATTATTATGTATATATAAATAAAAACACACATTCATGTATGCATTTAAGAAACGTTTATATATATATATATATATATATATATATATATATATATATATATATATATATATATATATATATATATATATATATAAATAATGGATATAAATAAAAATTTTCTTACATTTATACATGTACATGTGTGTTTATATATTTATACATAATTATACATAGGACACACACATTATGCAAACACAAACTTTATTTTGTATGTGATTAATCGCGATTAATCATTTGACAGCACTAGTTTTTTTTTTATATAAAGTTGCCATCCAGTGCCAGCATTTTT
This sequence comes from Misgurnus anguillicaudatus, assembly GCF_027580225.2. Taxonomy (NCBI): domain Eukaryota; kingdom Metazoa; phylum Chordata; class Actinopteri; order Cypriniformes; family Cobitidae; genus Misgurnus; species Misgurnus anguillicaudatus. Next base: position 28,593,072 of record NC_073337.2, read on the forward strand.
TGTGATTTTTACAAAAAATTTACTTCTTTAAATATATAAACATAAAACACTGAAAAAATGCTTACTTTCTTAGTATTTTTGTCTTGTTTTCAGTAAAAATATCTAAAAATGGTAACACTTTACAATAAGGTTCATTAGTTATCATTAGTTAATTACGTTAATTAACATGAACTAATAATGAACTGCACTTATACAGCATTTATTCATCTTTGTTAATGTTAATTTCAACAATTACTAATACTTTTATTAAAAGTTTGTTAATGTTAGTTAATGCACTGTGAACTAACATGAACAAGCAAATAAAGCTTTATTTATGTTAACTAACGTTAACAAAGATTAATAAATACTGTAACATGTATTGCTCATGGTTTGTTCATGTTGGTTAATACATTAACTAATGTTAACTAATGAACCTTATTGTAAAGTGTTACCCTAAAAATTCTTAAATTAAGATGCATTTCCTTGATGAGCAAAATGACCTAAGAAAATAAGTCTAGTTTTTAGACAAAAATATAAACTTTAAGTAAATTAGTGCTTAAAACAAGCAATGGAATAAGAAAAAAATTATTGAAATAAGTTTACTTTTTTCATAAACACTTACTTCAAGAAAATGTTTCTTATTACATTGGCAGATTTTTTTTTGCTTGTTTTAAGCAAAATTTTTATTTTATTTTATATTTTTTATCTAATAACTAGACTTATTCTTATATTCTTATATCAAATGAAAGAACATACGCTCTGCTTTCAAACTAAAAAAATCATTCTATCTTCATTTGTTCTCCTTTTATCACCTCTTAAATATGGGTAGGTTTCTGCAAAAATACCAAATTTTGAGCAAAAAGCTGAGATAATTGCATTTTTGTAAAGGAATCTATTAGATATTCTGATTTAGAGATTATCAAAACATACACAGAGTTTAAACAGTTTTTGGATCACTGGATGCTTCAGTGTTTTATAAGTTGGGTAGGAGTGCCACCTAGTGGATAATAGCGGAAATATGGATTGCCGTAAAAACTCGTCATTGGCAGACAAAGAGTTAAACAAATAAAATATATATTTTTGTTAGTGTTTTATTTAGATGATTTATTTAAAAAATATTTATTTACATTTTATGATTTAATTGTAATTAATTAATTGTTTTCTTCAACTCACGAACTCCCCCTGCAATTCAGCCGCGAACCACTGGGGGATCACAAACCCCGGTTTGGCAAACCCTGCTCTACCTGATTTTTTTTTTAAAGAACACAGAAGTTACCACAAACTGTTAGTTAAGTAATTAAAATATACAGGCATTAGTTAACCAAAGTGATTATAACCCCAAGTATGTCTGTGATACACCAATTTACCTAAAGTCCTGTAGAAAACGTTAGTCACATCCAATCAGGGCTTAACTCCCTTCCTGTCTTTCTGTTTCAGATTACGTTTGATGACCGAGTGAGTCTTACAGGCCACGGTTTGCTGATCAGAAGTCTAACCCAATCTGATTCAGGGGTCTACCACTGTCACGCTGTGGAGCACGGCTTTATCCAGCCCCTGCGCCGTATTAACCTCCAGGTCATCCCTTCTCAGCGCGTGGGTGAGCTGCTGCTCCGGGCGGGAGCCAACGATAAAGAGCCCTCCCCCAAACACAAACTCTGGTACCGGGATTTCATGAGCCTCCTGGAACATCCGGATCTCAACAGCGTGGACGAGTTCTGCGAGCGGGTATGGAAGAGAGAGAGGAAGCCGAAAGGAAAGAAATCTCCCAAAGTCAACGCTGGAACCGGCGTGAAAGCAGAAAAAAATCCTCAAGCGAGCACGCGCAGCTTACAGAATCCGAACGGCCAGAGGAACCAAAACGCACCCAGAGCGCCGAGCAATCCCAGCGTTCAGGTTCTTCCCAAGTCAGCCGGCCTGCAACGGATTCAAGTCCCCGCGAGTACCGCCAAACCGGACGGCGGGACGATCACGCAGAAGACCGCAACGGAGACCCAAAGAGCACAGCCCAACCCGGGAAAGAAAGGTAGCCAGATGCCACAGAGAGGACCTCCGCAAACAGCCAAGTGGAAACAGCTCCAGGAGAACAAGAGGGGTCGTAACCGTCGGACCCACGAACAGCAAAGACCACCGCGCAGTGTGTAAAAACGTACGCATAAATATACACGTACACACGCTTCCAAACATCGACCATTTACACAAGAGCACAAAACCTCGAGTTACTGTGCGTGAGGTGAACTTAACTGGAATCATGTTCATTTGTTCACCGAGGAAAGCACATCCACCTTGTTGTTGTGATGTAACGGCAAAGACCTCTTACACTAGTGAATGTCCAAACTTCATACACACGATGGATACGAGACTGCTTTGACAGCGAGACTATCGTTTGCCAAAAACTCTGAGATGTGATGGTGCCAATAGGAAAATGATAACGACATTGTGTCCTTTATTGTAATCGTCTGTATTGGGATACGGATGCGAATGGGAGCCAGAGACGGGTTTCTCTAATTTGTAAAAGACTGTAATATAGCCGCTATAGGTGCAAGCATTGTACAACTGGTGAAAGGTGAACGGCTTTAGGCATGCCTCAGTAACCGCTGGTCTAACCTGTGATCCTCGTTCGTGTAATTACATTTGAGATGTCGAGTGAGCTTGACTGACTTCAATAACTGTGGTGACCATTTCTGCCAAATGTTACAATGTGCATGAGAATGAATAAGCTCTTCCAAGATAGTTACACACTATCTTCAGATCACGACGGTCTGGGTGGTTGCATTAAAAATGAAAGAATGTCTTGTGTGTATCGCAGCATCTTTTTAAAGGATGTTATTAAGATAGTTTCATTAAGTCTGTAGTGTATTTCTAAATTATTATTATTATACTCATATTTCATAAGGTTGCGTCATATTAATTCGCTATTAATCAGTCTATGTTAGGCTGAATGCAGAGTGACCCTAGTATCTGTACATATATACATACAGCAGAACACCACGTGATTATTTATTGCTGGTAATTGTTTATTGTTCAAAGGGTTGCATTTATTTTTGATATTTTTTCTATTCGGTTGTAAACGTGTTACTGACAGGCCACAGTACCTTTAGATGGACCAACTTTTTTTCTTTTTTTCCTCTAATATTCGTCTTAAGCAGATTTATTTTTATTTCTCGTTAACTTCTTTTTCTGTCTCTTTGTGCAAACAATAAATCATCTCATTAGCTGTGAATCTCCCTGAAAAGGTGTGTGGGTTAAGTCTTCACACTGCATGTGAATTCTGCCGTTGTCCATCATTATTTTGATTGCGATATGTCGTGTGAATGGTCATGCGAGGTGTATGAGATGTGAATATTTTTTGCCATTTGAAGATTGTCATCTTAACATACCCTGTTCCTTTTATGTAGTATAGGTTTGTAGTCTTCACATACATTTTCCCCTCTGATTGATTGGCGAAATTGTCATTCGATGCAATACGGAGTTCTGTCCACCAGATGGCGCTCCCGTCCACTCCCTGAACCAGATGGAGATCATATGGAGCTGGTTGTTGGTGCAAGAAGGGTTTGGAGAGGAAGGGAGCTGTCAGTTATGTACAATTGGTGTTTCTGGCATGCATTTGGTTGTCTAAATAAATATTTCCTCTATAATTTCAGGGTGGTCCTGGGTGGATTATTTGTATGTGTCTGATATGTTTTGGCAACATATGGAGAATGCTCAATGTTGTTGATACTTTTTAAAGTCATTATTACATATTACCGTCTCATTGTTGTTTTTAAATCATAATAACTCGTACTTTAGCAGGTTTTCAAAAAAAAAAACTTTGTATACAATAATATCTGAGTGTGTTCGGATAAAATCGTGTCAGATTCTAAATGCAATTTAGTATTTGTTTATTTAGTTTTGCTTTCAAAATACCTGTTAGGCTATAAAAGACACTTTAATCCAAGCTGGAGCTAAAAGCCTCAAATATTCCCATGGGAAAGTGGGATTCATTTAGTAAACAAAGTCAATAGGCGTGTTCAATTTCATTAGGCGCCGCAAGAACTGCCAGGCGGATGACATCAAAGTACCGCGAGAGCAATTCGGAAGCAGACTCCTCCTTATGATATCTCGAATCGCTCTCGCGGTACTTTGATGTCATCGACGTGTTGGTATTCGCAGCTCCGCGTGAAGTCGACCACTGCCAACAGTGTTACTTCTACGATTGTGGCTCGGAAACGTTGACCCCCCATTCATCTGTAAATCTCTATAAAGACTTAGCTGGCTGTTTTTGGTAATAAAAGCATAACGTTTTTGCAATGTACATGTTTGAAGATGAGTAATAAATAATCGAAAGTAGGAAATAGTCCCGAAATTTCGTGGCATATAAGACACAAACAATTTTTTTTATATTTCTTTCAAAGTTCAATTCAATTTACTTGCATGAATCGTGTTAGTCACAGTATTGGCAAAGCATTGAATATAAAACGTAGTGACAGACGTATCAAATATCTCAATAACAGCAAACAGTCAGGTAGTTTGTAAATGACAGGCTTTAAAATGAAGGGATTAGAAAAATAATAAAATATAAAAATAATAAATTACAAAATAAACAAACTGACAGAATCCTACCGGAAGCGCGATGCCATATAGGGATAAAAGGCGGAGATAACTGCCCTCCAACGTCATGCGTCATCACGTGTCTGGTCAGCCGCAAAGTTTAAAGGTAAGATACGGAGGCTCGGCGTATTTATCTTTGCAAACAAATCACAAAATGCTTTTTTTTCACTCAAAGCTGCTATATGTCTTCAAAAGACATTCAGGAAATCTCTTATGCTACTTTTTTAGCTAAACAGCCCAGTTAGAAAGAGATCTGCTGAAACGTAGGCTACAGTTTTACATACAGTGGAGGTGCGATGAGGTGAGCAGGTGAGTTTTATTTAAAGGGGACATTTAACAAGACTTTTTTAAGATGTCTAATAAATCCTGGGTGTTTTAGTTCAAAATACCCAACAGATAATTTATTATAGGATGTAAAAGTTGTCACTTTGTAGGTGGGAGCAAAATGCACCATTTTGGGGTGTGTCCTTTTAAATGCAAATGAGTTGATCTCTGCACTAAATGGCAGTGCCGTGGTTGTTAGTGCATATTAAGGGGCGGTATTATCTCCTTCTGACATCACAAGGGAGACAATTTTCAATTACTTATTTTTTCACATGCTAGAAGAGAATGGTTTACCAAAACTAGTTACTGGGTTGATCTTCTTCACATTTTCCAGGTTAATAGAAGCACTTGGGACCCAATTGTAGCACTTAAACACTGAAAAAGTCAAATTTTCATGATATGTTCCCTTTAATATAATGTTTTATCAATGTTTTAAGGTTATTTCATTTCAGTTTACTGTCTCATTTACTGGTGTCCACTGTGTTTAGAAATTGTGACTGTTGTGAAATAGGCAAACCTTAATACTAAAAAGTTATTTTCATTTTTTTATTTCATGATAAGAATTTTAACATGGCTTATCATAAATGGTTTAAAGTGAGCAGAAATAGTTTTAGTTAAAGCATAAATGTTTTTTGACTGTGACCTGATATTTACTTAATGTTAAATATCATTTTCTTATAATAGACGTATTGTCCGCATTAACCATGAGAAATAAATAAGATAATATTTTACTGCATATATTATTTGGCTATCAGTTATTTATTTGTTCAAGGATTTTTTTCACGACTGGGTGTAAACAGTTTAAGTATTACATTTTTTAACCCCTTAAAATTCCTGAAAATGGCAAAAATTGCCTTAAAAAACACAAATTGTACCTGCTGTGTTGATTGTATCTTAAAACGGTTTACATCATTCGAATCACAAGATTTCCAGCTTTCCAAAGATATGTGAAATGTTTAGCTTTTTGTTTTTGAGTTGTTGTATTTGATGAAGTTTTTTTGTCAAATAATGCAGGGTACCTCTCAAAAAATGACATTTTAAGGACGCAGTTCAAACTTACTACCACTAGATGGCGCCCAACCCCTTTATTCATAATTCAGTGGTTATTATCACTATTTATGAATATGAAAAATGCCATTATTATAACTTGGGATTAAGCTACTGTATACACATTATAGACAAATATACCTTTATGTACATGTTTTTTAAAGACTATAAAAATATTAATTTTAGTTAATAGTAATATTAGTAATATTGTTTGAAACTCAAGCAAGACAAATATACCACCCCATATGGCCAAAAAATATATGTACTAAAATATGTTTACAGTGTATTTTTGTCCACTTTTTGTATATTTTGAAATATATATATAAGAAAACCTTTGTATGTTACAGACCTGTAAACATAACAGATTAAAATGTAATATATTTTCAACTGCAAAAATATATTTATAAATGTACATTTTATACATACTTATACATTTAATACTTACATTTTATTAATTATTTTGTACAAACTTTTATATATTTGGGCAGGAAAAATATATTTTTTGATGTATGGGTTGTAAAATTAGAAATGCATTTGTTGCCCCTGAAATATATGAAGGTTCAAACTAAATATATTTTCAAATTCAAAAATATATTTAATTAAGCGTTACTTTCTACAAAATATATTTAGCTTATTTTTAATACAAGTTTTTGGCCAAAGAAATTTATTTTTTTGGCGTATGGAACGGGCCTGTTGAATGCTTTATTCTGATTGGTTGAGAAATGTAAAATGCACACCTGACCTGTCAAATGTCTTAAAATAACCACCAGAGCAAAGTTTGAACTTCATGCTTCATGTCATGCCGCATTACCACCTCTGGTGTGCGTTATTTTCCAATAATTCAATGGCCCGTCGTCAATTATTCCTTACGTAATGTATATTCTGTGGCCTAAATAGTGTGTGTTTGTATAACACTAAGTGACTGCGGCTCACAGGAGAGCAGCAAACAGCTGTTGTCAACACATCCATCATCTCAACCACGTCCTCAGAAAGCAAGTGTGTCAGTGTGAGTATGTGTTGTCTATACGTGAATCAGAGGCCACACACACACACACACACACACACACACACACACAGGCCCTGAGGATTGTGGGTAGAAAAGAGATTCACGTCCGAACTCAGTCAAAGAGTTTTCCCCTGTAAATAAATTAAATATTGCATATTCGGTTTTCGATCTGAATAGTTTTGTGTGTTGGAAGTGTTTAGTATTCTAGCATTGCATTGAGCGCAGAGTGCACCATACTGTATGGTAAGGATACGAGCGTGTACCACCCGTTTCCCTACAGTTGTTTCCCCCAATTATATTCCCCTAGTGTAGGGTAACTATGGCAACGCAGCATCCCTGAGGGAAGTACCCTAGTGGCCCGATCATCATTAGGTGTCACAACAGCAGCCGTAAAATCTATCTGGTGCATCTTTATTCTACTACGTAATAGAAAAGTCTTCCTCCCTCTTCGTTTCATAACAGTACGTTTATATTTAGCATCACAGCGTGCGTGATGAAGTCAGCAGTCAGTTACCCAGCTCAACCCCTCTTAGCCCCTAATCTCAGGCTCATTATAGAGTTAAAATGAGGTCTGACAATAATGAGGATCCTGCACTTCACCACACCTAATGAATTCCCTCCCTCCCCCTCCTTTACAGTATATATCTTCTCTACTTCCATCGCCTTTTCTATCTCAATCCCTCATGCATTATTTCCTTCCCTTCATTCTCTTATTTAGAGCTTTGAGGCACAGATCCTGGAGCAGTATAGAGGCGATCTCACCTGCGATTAGCTTTTTATTAAATTATGATGCTTTTTGCTTTCCATCAGCATGCGCTGGAGGGAATGAACTTGAAAATCTCTTCCTGTAAACCATTCCCAATCCAAACAAAACTGCTCCATGAAAATTTTTATTATTTAGCAACCTGGCAAACATGGTTTCAACTTGAGCTAGTTTTTATCTCAGAAAAAGGTACAAAAGCGGTCACTGGGGTGGTACCCTTTAACAAAGTACACATTTGTACCTAATGAATGCATATTAGTAGGGGAGAGCGAGGTGCAAACTGGTCAGAACAATCTCGTGAACTCCAAACTGAATGTCAGAATGGGAAAGAAAGGTGATTTAAGCAATTTTCAGCGTGGCATGGATGTTGGTGCCAGACGGGCTGGTCTGAGTATTTCACTGGGATTTTCATGCACAACCATATTTAGGGTTTACAAAGAATGCTGTGAAAAGGGAAAACATCCAGTATGCGGCAGTCCTCTGGCCGAAAATGTCTTGTTGATGCTAGAGGTCAGAGGAGAATGAGCCGACTGATTCAAGCTGATAGAAGAGCAACTTTGACTGAAATAATCACTCGTTACAACCGAGGTATGCAGCAAAGCATTTGTGAAGCCACAACACGCACAACCTTGAGGCGGATGGGCCACAACAGCAGAAGACCCCACCGGATACCACTCATCTTCACTACAAATAGGAAAAAGAGGCTACAATTTGAGCAAGCTCACCAAAATTGGACAGTTGAAGACTGGAAAAATGTTACCTGGTCTGATGAGTCTCGATTTCTGTTGAGACATTCAGATGATAGAGTCAGAATTTGGCGTAAACAGAATGAGAACATGGATCCATCATGCCTTGTTATCACTGTGCAGGCTGGTGGTGGTGGTGTAATGGTGTGGGGGGTGTTTTCTTGGCACACTTAAGGCCCCTTAGTGCCAATCGGTCATCATTTAAATGCCACGTCCTACCTGAGCATTGTTTCTGACCATGACCATCCCTTTATGACCACCATGTACCCATCCTCTGATGACTACTTCCAGCAGGGTAATGCACCATGTCACAAAGCTCGAATCATTTTAAATTGGTTTCTTGAACATGACAATGAGTTCACTGTACTAAAATGGCCCCAACAGTCACCAGATCTCAACCCTTTGGGATGTGGTGGAACGGGAGCTTCGTGCCCTGGATGTACATCCCACAAATCTCCATCAACTGCTGCAAGATGCTATCCTATCAATATGGGCCAACATTTCTAAAGAATGCTTTCAGCACCTTGTTAAATCAATACCAAATAGATTTAAGGCAGTTCTGAAGGTGAAAGGGGGTCAAACACAGTATTAATATGGTGTTCCTAATAATCCTTTAGGTGAGTGTATATACACTGTGTGACAACTAACCACGCTGTGTAAAAAAAGTTACTAGGAGTTTCAAAATAATGTTGTTTCAGATAACAATTAAAATAATATAAGGTTGTATTTGGTGACTTACACACCCAACTCAGAAATTGAAGAAGAAAAAAACATAATAAGAAGAAATTTACTTTGATGGCTCCAAAACACTCTTTGTTCAATATCTTACCCAAAACACATCAAAACTTTAACAAATTCACATGAGATCTTCTTACAGTAAGAGAAAAAGACCAAAAGCACAGACTGCTCATCCCTGTAAATATATAAAGTAGCCGTGTTACCATTAACCCCGCGTTAGTTTGTGCCCCCCGTCACCCCTCCCTCAAATGTACCTGTTGTTTCCAATCTGTACTTAAATGATAAATATCCAGACCTTTTTAAAAGGTATCCATCCCGGTGGCAGCGCTTGTACCATTTGTTCAGATTGCAGGAAGTGGCCGGAAAAACTCAGGATCTCGTCCACAACAGTGACCTTAAGATACCATCAGAAATGACGAAAATGTGTCCTTTACAAACAATAGACTTTAACCTTTGTGACCGTGGCCTGAACAAAACACCTACCCAGAAGTAAAGAGGTACTTAAAGGATTATTATGTCATTTATTTGGCAAAACCATGTTCAGTTATACCTGGTCTTTACTTTAAAGATGGTCAATTCAAATACTGATACCCATAATACTCATCCTACTGTATGTTAAATTGTATCTTAACAGTGTAAGGTCAATGTTATATTTTTATATAAAAAGACAGTTATCAATTTATGCTGCATGGCAGACTATGACAATATTGGAAATGGAGGATTTCAGGAGTTCAGATTTGCCACACTGTAAAAAAATTCCGTAGAAATTTCAATGTTATTGCAGCTGGGTTGCCGGTAATTTACCGTAGATTTAAATTTATGTTACTTACTGGCAAGAGTTTGTTCAAAGTTAAATAAATTTTAAATATTAACAAGTTTTTATCTTTACAGAATAAAACTATACATTAATAGCTTCATGCAAAGCATTCTGGGAACCAGAAATCATTATCAACCTTTTTCTTTGTTTTGCTTCAGATTTTGTTTCCCAAAATGTTTTGCTTGATGCTGTTTTTTTAGTTTTACTCTGTAAAGACAAAGACTTGTAAATGTTAAATGTTCATTTAACTTTGAACAAAATGTTGCAAGTAAATAACATAAATTTAAAACTACGGTAAGTTACCGGCAACTCAGCTGCAATTTCTACAAATTTTTTTTTACAGTGCACGCCATCCCTGAATCATGGTAAGATTTTTAAGCCAAAATTTTTTTGTATCAAGGAATACTAATAACCTAAGAAGTAACTGTGTAGATATCACACAACATCATTATTTTCAGTGTGGTCATGTTTTTCATTATAAGATTCATGTTACTGTTATATAGTAATGAAAAAAATAATAATAAAAATAATAAAAAACAAATGTAACGAATACTCTGATCATTTAAATTTCATATAAATACTATAGGATTTAAATATCATTTACTGCACTGAGATATAATAATTATTATTTTTATTCGAAGGTGAAACCTGATAGATGTGCTCTTGGTAAGCTATTTTTCCTTTTTTATTTGTGTTTCAATAAGCTTTTCCATTTTTTTTTATGTTTATATGTGTCTAGGTTGTCTGATTGGCTGGTGGGTTACGAGAAAGCTGATTAGAGGAGCGTAAGACAGAATTAAAGGGGCGTGTTTCTTAGCCAAGCGGATGCAAGCCAAAGCCGGACAGGTGAGAAACACTGCCCCTTTAAAAGAGTATTTTTAGTTGGACAATTATTAGTGCTCATTGGGAGGGGTGACAGGGTGTTAAAGGAGGAATTAGGTGCGTGTAGACCGTCTAAGAAGGATGTGGAGATCAGGACGACTAATATAACACAAATGAACGATGTCCCCGGGGAACAAAGTACACGAGGAGCTGTCCAATCTCAAGTACAGCAGACAGACTATCAGCTCATAGTGAACGTAAGTGACCTTTATTAAAACTTACAGTATTTCTCACTCCTCTCTACTACTTTATGTTCATCACCACTTACTGTACTGTATAACATTTGGCACCTGTTGTGTATATATTACTGACTATTGCTGCAATAGTATTGGGTTAACATCTTACAGGATTAAAACACTGTTATGTAGTCTAGTCATGGATCATATTAAGCTCATAAAACGTTTTGTGGTGATGTTTAATCTCTCGTACAGACGTTTGCCGGGTCATGTAAGCTATGTTTTCTGTATTGAAGCACATATTCAAATTTAATGAGCGACGCGCTGTGTGTGTGATTGGGTTTCAGGCTTCAGTTACATTTCTCTGCTTTTGTGTGCACTGTAAGTCACACATACACATGTTAAAGAGATACACACAAACACAAATATATAATAGAAACAATTATGAACTCGGATTGCTTGGATATGAATGTCTGTGCTCGAAATAGCCACAGGGAAAAAGGAAGTCAGGTTGGGGATAACACACGTTGATACAGATGGGACACTGAAGTCAGGTAGGGGTTAGTTGTCACACTGGGAAATAGCCACAAGGGTGATGATTCAGTATGTATCGGTTGTGAGAGACGAAACACGGGTTTCTAAAGTTTTCTGTACTTTTGTACACTGTCAGAAAAAATGGTCCCAAGCTGTCATCCTCATATGTACCATTTAGGTACAGACAGGGTTCCCACGGGGCCTTGAAATCCTTGAAAGTTTGTGAATCGGGAGGGAAAATTCAAGGCCCTGGGAAGTTTTTGAAAATATACATATATAGATACAGATCATTGAAAGTGCTTGAATCTATTTTATGCAAAAATCCATATTATTCTGTGTGTAGTATAGGATAATATCATAAAAATTCTAGACTTTTTAAGCACACGTGCTAAACTGGTCACTTTAAATGCTTATATCTTCTGTATGCAAATTTTGATTCATACCAAAATGCTTTTTTGCATAGATGTGCTTGACACATGAAAACGTCTCGGGTTACGTATGTAATTGTTGTTCCCTGAGAAGGGAACGAGACGCTGCGTCTCCCTTGTCATACTTCCTACATCCCTGTAATGCCGTCTTTGGCAATATTTCAGATAGCAATATACTTCCTGGCTCCCACATCACCCTGTCTTTGTCGTTAAGCCTTACCATTGGTTGAATTTGATATACACATTCAGATACACTTACCCCTGGAGACGTCCCTAAAGTGTGACCGCAGTGACGCAGCGTGAGTTCCCTCGAAAGGGAACTGTAACAATGTATCTTAAAAAGTAACACGACGTAACCTTGCTCTCACTTGAAATGTGTCCCCATATTTAGTCCTTGAATTTGAGGGTATTGGATCTGGAAAGTCCTTGAAAGGTACTTGAATTTGAAGTTAACTAATGTGTGGGAACCCTATACAGATATGCAAATATTTGGTACCAATGTGTCCCTTTGAGGTACTCTTTGGATGCAAAGGTGTACTTTTTTTGAAAGGGTACCACCCCAGTGACAGCTAGGGACCATTTTTGGGTAGAGTACACTGTAAACACATTTTTTGCATTTAAATGATGCAAGTATAATCAACTTTACAAGTCATATACATTTTTTTTATCTTGACAAGTAAAGAGTTGCTGTAACTTATAAAATAATTATTTTAACTTTTTTTTTATTAAGTTACAGTAACTTATCACTAGTCAAAATAAAAAATCAAAGTTGATTATACTTAAAAATGTAAGTGCAAATATTTCTAAAGTGTATGTTAGTTTCAAACACCTTGTCTAGCAGTACATTAACATTACATTTATTCATCAGGCAGACATGTTTTGCAGCGCATTACACTGAAAAAAATGATTCATTGAATTTAATAAATTTTTTTAAGGTAAACGGTTGCAATCAATTTATTTAAGCTACATTTAAACAAAAAAGATTAGTAAAGTAAAATAAAATATAAAACTTTTGTTTAAATGTAGCTTAAATAAATTGATTGCAACCACTTACCTTAAAAAAATTGATTAAATTCAATGAATAATTTTTTTCAGTGTACAAGCTACACACTTAATAACGTTTGGTTAAAACAGTGCTTTTCAATTATTTTCTGTCACACCCCCCCTAGGAAGAAGTAAACATTTCACGCCCCCCAACTCTCCGCTGCGACTGTAAATAGTATAATTTGTCTATAAAATGACACATCTGCAAAGCATTGTATCCTTATTAACATTAAAGAAAACACAAAAAAGAAATATCAATCAACTTACAACAAAGAATAACTTTAACAACATTGTTTTTTAATCTGTAACAGAAAAGACTTAAAATGCATCAATTTGCCTGAAATAAAAAAATCAATCCTTATTTACAGTTTATTTTTTGACCATTTGATACTGAAAAATTTAATTAAATATAATCAATAAATAATAAAAAATAACGCAAGTGGCTTATCAGCGTGTTTGGGGTGTAATGTCTTTAAGTGACGGTGCAAAAAATCACTTCCTGAAAAAGTATTTTCCCCGGGGTCTCACGCGCCCCCCCGGTGTCGCTTCGAGCCCCCCCTGGGGGTCCCGCCCCACTATTTGACAAGCACTGGGTTAAAATAACCCAACAAGTTACCCAACTATGGGTAAGTATGGCATCTTCCCAACTGCAGGTTATTTTCACCCAAAAAAAGATGGGTTGCTTTCTCTACTCAGCTGGGTTAAAAGTGACCCAACAGTTTAGTTTTTATTAACATTTTTTCATTATTTTTTATTATATTTTATTATATCATTATATATCATATGCCTGAGGAAGATCTTATGATCGAAACGTCGCAATAAACATTGTTTAATATTTTGCAAGCTAATAGTGTGCGGGATATTCCCTTTTTTTTATAAATGTTTGGTGGACTTCATTGTCTCTTCATCCTACGCACCTAACCGGAACTAACAGGTGTGCGACATTGTTCTTCTATTATATCATTATTTAAAATTTAAACAGTATATTTTAAAAGAAAGCAGCAGTGTTTATCGACTTATAATATATTAATTATAAATGGCAGTATAATGACCAACACAAGTCACATATTTCAGGTTAATTTTGAACAAAGGATATGTTTGTATTCTTCAAAAAGCAGAAAAAGAGTAAAACAAACAAAATTATGACAGACTAACAAAAACAAAGCTTGCATTACTTTTAATAACAGTTAATGTAATGTGAGCTGTCCTATGCAGCACACATTTGTGCGAGCAACAATAGATAATAAATGAAAAACATTGATACAAACCTTGTTACTCAAATTAAACCCAACGGTTTGTCCTCGCTGAAAACCACCACATGCAATTCAAAACTCCTCTGTCAAGCTGGGACGTCACTGTTTCAACCATCAGTAAAAATGACCCAACCTGTAACCCAGTGAGCTGGCCAGTAACCCAGTAAAATGACCCAATTAGCTTAACCCAGCCAACCCAATGTTTTTTTACAGCGTATACATTTCATCACTTTGGGGCTTGAACCCATGACCTTTTGCACTGCTAATGCAATTTTCCACAAGTTGGGAACACCTCTTAATTCCAACATTGTTATTATATTATCTTCAGCTAAACAAGCCATACCTTTAGCGTAACAACATGCCAATGCATTTGGGGTTTTTTTGTAAACAAGGTATGTGACTACGCAGAATTTAACTTTTAAAAATATTCTAAACCTAAACGAATCTGTGCGTCACATTATATGTCGGTGTATGGGATGTACTTCCGCTCCGGAGCGTTAAGGTCTTTAGTGTATGCTTCAGTGGTCAACCCTGTGTAAGGAAAGCTATCTCTTCTCGGTTGCCCTTCATCACCGTAGATGAGAGAGAAAGAGGGAATAAGGGCCATAATGGTAACCCCAATAACCCCAAATGGCCATAATGGTAGTCCGTGTATGTCATTGTATTCGGTGATTGTAATGCCAACAGCAGATAGCGGTGATATAGAGCTTAACGCACTGCTAATGAATGCTGTTTCATCTCATTCATTGATGTGCTGAGATGGTTACAGCTCAGTGAATCTTGATAAGAGTCCATCTCCTCGGTATAGCCGGGGGACTCCAGCTGGTCGCACAGAGGACAAATTCCCCCCGGAGCTCTGAACTAGGCTGAATAAGCCTCCGCCGTCACATCACACAGCCGTCACTGTGATGTTAAGCAGGGTGGAGAGGATAACGCTTAACCTCCAACCGTTATAATATAAGGAAGCCAAAAACAGCATTAGAGGAATCTGATATCCACTTATAGGAATTGCATGACTTGATATGTGTACAAATGCCCGTATGAACGGCCAAAAGCGTACAAATGTGTTTGCTGTCACTATTTCGGCGATGAATGCTGAGAAATGTTTTGCTTGTGGAATTTCACGCAGTGTGAAGGAATTGATTTGAGAACGCTGGGAATGGTCAGGGCTGCTGTGATTAAGCACGTTTGTCTGTTTAACCCTTTAAGGGACCAATAGCTGAACAGATTGAACAGAAGATACTCATTCTCGCCAAGTCGGTTTCTGGCATTGTAATATTCAAACATCAGTGAAGCTGTATGTTATTTCTGGATTTTTAAAAAAAAATTTTATATAAAAATAATGCAATAACATATTAATTTGATAAATAAAATTATAAAAATGTAAATGTTTCACAAAAGTAATAATGTTAACATGAGGCCATAACTCTCAAGTAGTTGGGATCCAAATCTTAAGTTAAATCACAAAAAATTAGGTTTGCGTCACACTTTTGGTGGTTTTACCAACAACGACCACTAGGTGTCAACGGTTTGCTGCATACTCTTGTCACAAATTAATAAATTACTGTCACTGCATTATTATTACTGATAAAACGTTTTGAAATATGAAAGCTACATTCTTAGAGCTTTACAATGATAAATAGTTTGTCAACATTTCTGTAGATGAAGTTTGTGTCACACTTTTAGTGGTTTTACCAACAACGGCCACTAGGTGTCAACAGTTTGCTGCATACTCTTGTCACAAATTAATAAATTACTGTCAATGCATTATTATTACTGATCAAACGTTTTGAAATATGAATATGAACTACATTCTTAGAGCTTGACAATGAAATATAGTTTGTCAACATTTCTGTAGATGAAGTTTGTGTCACACTTTTAGTGGTTTTACAAACAACGTCCACTAGGTGTCAACGGTTTGCTGCATACTCTTGTCACAAATTAATAAAGTACTCTCACTGCATTATTATTACTGATAAAACGTTTTGAAATATAAAAACTACATTCTTAGAGCTTTGCAATGATATATAGTTTGTCAACATTTCTGTAGATGAAGTTTGTGTCACACATTTAGTGGTTTTACCAACAACGGCCACTAGGTGTCAACGGTTTGCTGCATACTCTTGTCACAAATTAATAAATTACTGTCACTGCATTATTATTACTGATAAAACGTTTTGAAATATGAAAGCTACATTCTTAGAGCTTTACAATGATATATAGTTTGTCAACATTTCTGTAGATGAAGTTTGTGTCACACTTTTAGTGGTTTTACCAACAACGGCCACTAGGTGTCAACAGTTTGCTGCATACTCTTGTCACAAATTAATAAATTACTGTCAATGCATTATTATTACTGATAAAACGTTTTGAAATATGAATATGAACTACATTCTTAGAGCTTGACAATGAAATATAGTTTGTCAACATTTCTGTAGATGAAGTTTGTGTCACACTTTTAGTGGTTTTACCAACAACGGCCACTAGGTGTCAACGGTTTGCTGCATACTCTTGTCACAAATTAATAAATTACTCTCACTGCATTATTATTACTGATAAAACGTTTTGAAATATGAAAACTACATTCTTAGAGCTTTCCAATGATATATAGTTTGTCAACATTTCTGTAGATGAAATTTGTGTCACACTTTTAGTGGTTTTACCAACAACGGCCACTAGGTGTCAACGGTTTGCTGCATGCTCTTGTCACAAATTAATGAATTACTGTCACTGCATTATTATTACTGATAAAACGTTTTGAAATATGAAAACTACATTCTTAGAGCTTTCCAATGATATATAGTTTGTCAACATTTCTGTAGATGAAGTTTGTGTCACACTTTTAGTAGTTTTACCAACAACGGCCACTAGGTGTCAACGGTTTGCTGCATACTCTTGTCACAAATTAATGAATTACTGTCACTGCATTATTATTACTGATAAAACGTTTTGAAATATGAAAACTACATTCTTAGAGCTTTACAATGAAATATAGTTTGTCAACATTTCTGTAGATTTATACCAGGATATAGTGTTATGAATTAATATGCATTCCTATGGGGGGGTGGGGTCATGTAACAAAAAACTGTCACTACATTATTTCTAACATCAGATGACCTTGACATATGAAAACTACATTCTGAGAGATTTTCAGTGATATATAGTTTATAGAGTATTTTAATGTTAGAAATATGTAAAAACAAATTGTGTTCTTGACCTTTTAGAAATTGACTCTCGCTATGTTATTCATTTCCCAAAATGGTAATGAGATATGAAAACTACACTCTTAGAGCTTTCCAAAGATATATAGTTTGACGAGTTTTTTTAGGTTTAGAACAAGGTATTAGTGCAATACATATGTAAAAACTAATTGTGTCCATCTGTGGCCTCGTAACATTTTAGAAACTGACTCTGACTAGGTTATAATTTTCCGATAATTGTGATGAAATATTAAAACTACACTCTTAGAGCTTTCCAAAGATATATAGTTTGTCAAGATTTTTAGGCTTAGGATAGGGTATTAGTGTTATAAATATGTAAAAAAAATGTGGGCCCGCTTGAGGGCCTGTGACCTTTTAGAAAATGTCTCGCCCTATGCCTTCTTTTCCCAAAATTATGATGACAAATTAGAGCTTAGAGCTTTCCATTGATATACAGTTTTTCATGATTGGATAAGAATTCATATGCAAAACACTGAAGAAATTGTAGGCATCCCAAAGGTGGGACAGTAACATTTAGCAGGATATAAATGTTTTGAAGCACACTCACTACATAAATGAATCAATTACATAATTTATCTTATAAAACACTACTGAAATATCTATTCTAGGGGCTTAGATCTTTCCAACAATATATAGTTTGTCATGATTCAATAAACATTTACATCCAAAATATTAAAGTAAACCTAGGTCTTCCTCTAGAGGAACAGTGCACCCTTCTGATATTTCTAATAGATCCTGCAGGCCCTGCTTGTTTGGGTATTTTTCTGCCCTTGCACATTTGTGGATATTGCAGATTAGTACCAAACATTCTGATACATGATACATATTAGGACCTATTTAAAGTGTACAGTGACAGGTACACTTGCTACATCTTTATCAAGCAGTGAAAATTAACAATTGTACATTCAGTGGGTATTTTGTTCAGTGCTGTGTTGATGTTACGCTGGAGATCCTACAGTGCGCTTTATCTCTGCACAATCGTGGGAATCAATAAAGGTTGCTAATGGAGACAGGATTTTCTTTAGTCACTCCTCAAGGCTTCTCAGACTAATATTAAGTTGCACGTCTGGGGCTTTCTGGCGTCCAATTCCAAGTACATGCTCCGTGTATAGATCAAGGGCCTACCGTGACATTCAGTGTAAAGCGAAATGAATATAATCAAGAAGTTGACGTGTTTTTGTTGTATTAAACATTCAGGTTTTGTACCTAACATCTGATGTTTGCTTTTTTTTTTTAATGATGTTGTGAACAATGGGAGAGTTCTGTACCCCCTTCTGTTTTTTAGCCCTTGGCAAAATGTTACGGCGGTAACATATTGACGTCTTATGGACCATATTGATGCAGTGACTCACGATTCCTATTCATACGTGCGGACTCATCGAGTCTGTGAATGGTTGTGTGTGAGCGTGATGTAGGCTGGAGTTTGATGACTAAACTTTGGGCGAGAATGTTAAAGCACCAACTGGACTAATAAAAAGTAAAGCTTTTTTAACCGCAACTAGTTAGACTTACATTTATTTTTAAGGTAATATAGTTACACTTCTAGAAAAATGGTCAAACTACCCCAGCTGGGGCTGTACCCTTATACAAGTACAGCTTTGCACCTAAAGAGTAAATGCACATATTAGTATACCTCAAATATTGGTAAAAATGTACACACATTAGGACCTTTTTAAAGGTTGCAGTCCTAGTGACAGCTGGGGGTACATTTGACCATTTTTCTAACAGTGTGTATTTTGTGGGATTTTGTAATTGTTTTAATAATAAAAAGATCTATTGATTCAAAGGCTGTATGTCCCTTTAATTTCGTTTTCCCAACGGCAACGTCTTACGATGACCTGTGGGGGGCGGGACATGCGCGTTGGATGGAGGAGGCAGGCGCACAACTCAGAGGCGCTGCGATCAGGATGCGCGCTATCACCAGAGAAACCATCGACTGACATGGAGGAATAAAATGAGACATGCATCCAAAACAACCGCGGATACGCAGACCCTCGCCTTAATCCGGACATTACGACTCGTATCGCAGCGTAGTTAGCAGGGAGGAAGAGAAAGAGGGTCGATCATGGGGAACGAAGCGAGCGCGGAAGGCGACGAGGGCGCGCTCGCTGGATTACCCGCGGGACTTGCACCCGATGGGAAGGGTGGCTTCATCCAGATGCCCTCGGGGGAGGAGGCAGACCTGAGCAATCTGTCCGAGGAGGAGAGAAAGCAGCTTGTGGCCGCTATGGCCAAAGCGCAGTCCAGGCAAGTTGATGCGTGTAGGGGTGCGCGCATAAGAGCGTTTTATAAATTAATGCAGCGATGATAATGTCCGTTCCTTCAGTGCCCGAACGCTCGTGCATGTGTTGGAGCGCGGTTGTGTTGTGATCGGACCACTGCAGGTTGGCACATCACGATCGTGCACCGATGCAAAACAGGATCACACCCATTCACGCTCGTGAACGTAATCGAGAGCGTGGATCGGCTGTACGTGTACGACTGAAGATCTGCTTGAAAAACAGAAACCATCATATCATATTTAATATATATAATGGTTAAAATGGGAATTGTATTGATTTTAAATGCTATAATGGTTTATGTGGGTCTCTGCTGCTGGTAATGTGATGGGATCTGTGGGATGTGGCGAATGGGAACCAATAGGGAACATCGTTAAATCATACCCGAATAAGGCCCAAAACACAGTATATAAAGGATTTTTGTTATGGTTTTAATGATAAACAATGCTTTATAGTGGTATTGTAATGCACACCATTGGAATTTGTATTTTGAGTTATAAGTAACAAATACTTGCAAATGCGTTTATACTTCCATATTGGAGCTATGTGTAACATTACCGCTTTTCTGTCGCTTTTGTACTTGTTTTTCATTTAATTATATCTCTAATATTATGTTATGATAGCGCGTCACTGGATGTGCACATCGCGTTTTATCCATATAGATATTTTGCAATCGAATTCAGTCCACAAGCGGTATCTGAAAGGTAAAGATATCCTTTAAAATATGAATGATCTTCGTTCCCGTCATCTGTGCTTCCAGATCTCTGTTGTAAGCCAATGGATTCTCCACGCGCACTCCCATCTTCCTCCGATGGGCTGTGCAGGTGATGTCATGAGAAAATAACAAGCCTTTAAACACAAGTGTGAACATTTCATCGCATACAAGCACGCCATCGACATTCCCAATGATTTGTTCGTGCAATGTTTGCAAGCAAATTCCCCTCGTGCCTTTAAAGTTGCTTTGGCGTAAATGTGTTATTTTTACCCGAACGCAAATGGGGGAAGGGCGTATAAATATTAATATGACTATATATAGAATTGCAAGCACATATGTCATCATGGTCATTGATCGCGTTGGTTATTTTGGTGGGCGTGCGTGTAGTATTTCACCTGAGACCGAGCAGCGACCATTTTATACCATTGAAATGCATTCGTTCGCTGTCCGTGGTGCTGAAAACCATGCGAGCGCCACTGGGTAGATGTAGCTTGGAGAGTAGGTGGTCTTATGTGAAAGGTTTAAAGGCAGAACACTAACATTTGTGTGCATGGTTGTGTAAAAGCACTTCAAGAATTTGCAGTTCAAAGTTTGCGGTGTTCCTGTTGCTCCATTGGTTGAGGATTGTGTTTATAAAAAAAATGAGACCATATTAGAATGGACCATATGGCTCATTTAGACAAAAGCATCTGCCAAATGCATACATGTGCTAAAACCCCTCTTTTTTTGACTAGTTTTGTATATTTTGTTGCAGAGTAAATCAATTTAGCCTATTGGTGTAGTTAAATATTACATCAGCTGCTGTTGACAGCAATAATAAAATGCATGTGTTATCAGATTGTGAATATATGTTTTGCTTGTTTGACTAATTCTTCAACCATTTAGCTTTTATGTTATGAATTGGTTGTCTGAATTCCCTCTTGTCATCTCTGCTTTTTGGAGTATGTAAACAATGCACAATTATATTGAATAGATTTAGCTGTAAAGGGTATAATGGCAAATATTTACTTTTCAGATTTACCCATTTTTTTCTTATGTCTGTTTGCTCCACAGACCACCAGAGACTCAAGCCAGCGGCACCAGAGGCCCGGCGGGTCTCAGTAAGAGTCGTACTGTAGATGCATTTGGAGAGGGGCCGCCTCCCAAGCCAAAGCCTGGACGGAGCCCCTCCTCTCTCAGCCTCCTTGAGTCACGTTTTCGGCAGGAGCCCAAAGACCTCGAACAGCCACGATCCGGCATGTTTTCATCTGGCTTCCTGAGCGGGGTCTCTTCTGCCGTCTCCTCTGCCAGCATCCCAAAGTTTAGCCTCTTTGGTGATGACGATGAGGACAGTGGGACTGCCAAACAGGAAGGAAAGGGTCCTCCACAACAAGGAGGTAAACCACCTCAGCAAGGGCCTAAACCAGGTGGACCAGGACCTCAACAGCAAGGGGCTAAACCTGGTGGACCAGGACCTCAACAGCAAGGGGCTAAACCTGGTGGACCAGGACCTCAACAGCAAGGGGCTAAACCTGGTGGACCAGGACCTCAACAGCAAGGGGCTAAACCTGGTGGACCAGGACCCCAACAGCAAGGACCTAAACCTGGTGGACAAGGACCCCAACAACAAGGACCTAAACCTGGTGGACCAGGCCCTCAACAGCAAGGGGCTAAACCTGGTGGACCAGGACCTCAACAGCAAGGGGCTAAACCTGGTGGACCAGGACCTCAACAGCAAGGACCTAAACCTGGAGGTCCAGGGCCCCAGCAACAAGGGCCTGGTAAACCTGGCCCAGTGGGGCCAGGAAAGCCCGGTGGACTTGAATCTCAGCAGCAGGGTAAATCTGGGCCAGGTGCTCAAGTAGAAGGGTCTGATAAAGCTGGTCGTGCCCAGGGGAAAGTTGGCGGGACAATGTGTCCTCTTTGTAAGTCTACAGAAATCAATGTGCAGGCCAAGGACCAGCCACCAAACTATAATACCTGCACACAGTGCAAACAGCAGGTGTGCAGCCTGTGTGGCTTCAGTCCCCCAGATTCTGCGGTAAGAAACATATCTCATATATCCACTCATATACTTCACACTTGTCTTACTCTTTTTTTAAGGCATATGATCCAGATATTGATATGAGATGTGATGACAGTCATTTTAGAATTTTGTAGAAGTTTCTTAGGAGCTTTTACAACACCCTACTGTTTACGTTTACAGCATCTCTGCAAGTTGAAGAAAGCTGAAGATAAACCATTATGATATATTTTTACTGCCCTGCTTTTGCGAAAATATGAGCACAGAGAAAATACAAACTCCCACCAGACTCCACATTTTGTGACTAAAATGCAATCTTTTATTAAAGAATCCTGCAAACTCAGTTGAAATTCTGCTTATTAAGGTGCTTTAAAGCCGTGCTGGGTTTTGTTTTAATAACCGTTTATTGTTTTTTGTGTGAGGTACAACCTGTTCTAGTTTTCCTTCATCCTTAAGTTAGGAGAAATGTCTGTAGACAATTATCAAGGTCACTAATGTCACCAAGACAGGAAGTTTTTTTTATCATGTCTATGTATGAGCTTTACTACATGTATAAGCTTTAATTAAAGTATGGATTACAGAATTTGAATCAAACAAACAAACAAACAAACCATCAACCCCATCCAATCCGTCCCACCACTAAAAGTGCATAAAAGATTCCAGTAATTAAGTCATAAAGTTGTAGCTTAATCTGCTATTATTGCAAATTTTATCCAATGAAGATGAATAGCTTTTAATATCAGCAGCAAATTAATACAGTATGTTGAGTGTACTGAGTGTAATGAGCTTTGCGTACAATTATTTATATTTTCATTAATAAGGATAGCTTTCAGAAATAATATAATGTGTTTCTGTGTTGCCTGACTTTCTTATATTGTTTTACAGGGTAAGGAATGGTTGTGTCTAAACTGTCAGATGCAGTGGGCGGTGGAGGGCATGGAGCCCCCTGGGCCTCCCATGATGAAACAGCCACCCAAACAAAGCTCAGCCCCTCCCTCCCCACAAAGAAAGGAGCCCCCATCTGGGTCACCTTTCAAGAGTGAGGCAGGTAAGAAGCCCCCAATGCTGACCAAACAACAAAGTATTGCTGAGATGGGGAAAGGTACTACACCACCTGCAACACCAAAATCTGTACCAGGGACACCGCAGGGACCTCAGTCTGGACCAGCGGTGGCCAAACGTGGACAGCCTCCTCCCCTTCAGAAACCTTCACAAAGCCCGAAGGGTAGTCCTCAGCCTTCTCCTGCAAAAACTACACCAAAACAAGACGGAGGTGGCTTCTTTGGGGGGTTTGGTCTTGGGGGTTTGACGGAGGTAGTAACAAAACCCACTGCGGGTGCCCAGGCTACAGAGTCAGTCACAGGGAAACTTTTTGGTAGTTTTGGCGGGGCGTCCAAACCACAGGGTGGCTCCACAGCTCAGGCCAGTGAGTCGGTCACTGGGAAACTTTTTAGTGGGTTTACTGGTCTCACAGAGACACCGAAGCCTCCGCCTACTTCTCAGTCAACTGAGAGCGTGTCTGGAAAGATGTTTGGTTTCGGCTCATCCTTCCTGAGCTCTGCCACCAATCTAATCACTGGGGAGGAACCAAAATCTCCTCCGGGATCACCCCCTGATTCCCCCATTGGGTCCGGTGCAGAGTCCCCACCTGGATCTCCCCCCGACTCGGGCTCAGACTCGCCTCCCGATACTCCTCCTGCTTATTCCAAAGACCCAGCACATCCAAAACCTGCGGCTGCTGACGGAAAAGACTTAGCAGATGGATCCTCTTTAAAATCGATTAAAGCAGAGGAGCCTTCAACTCATGGCCAGTCCTGCTGTCCTCTCTGTAAAGTGCAGCTGAATGTGGGATCTGTGGACACGCCCAACTACAGCACATGTACAGAGTGCCAGAAGATTGTGTGCAATCTGTGCGGATTTAACCCCACTCCACATCTTTCAGAGGTAAGAGATTTTCTTAATGACATGATCTTACCTCTAAGCTAACTGGGAATCATAACCCCAGTTATGATTTTATAGGGTCATAAATCAACTGCACTGCATTGAATGTGCTGTCTTAAAGATTGTGTATGGGTGTGATGAGGACAGGGAAGAGACTCGTGGTCTGATTCCCATTTCAGATGACTCACCAGCTGGCTGCGTCCTGTTTGGAAATCAGCCTTTGCTATTTAATGAACACAGAAGGTAGGGAGGTCAAAAAGAAAATTGGAGGGCTGAACTTTGTTTAAATGCTTATCAGGCTTTGAATTAGTAATGAATCGGGCATTTCACCTTGGCATGAAGTGTACTTACACTGGAAATGAAAAGGAAAGGTGATTTTAAAAATTTGTGAGCTGACGTTGTTTTGATGAAGGATATAGACCTCAGATTCTTGCTCTTAAGATGTTTTATACTTGGATTCTGGATAATATTTGCTCTTTGTAAGTACCCGTGCAGGCAGAGTAACACTTGTTTAGATATTCAACATTAAAATAAGTCTTTCTACTAAGGTTAACTGCCTTTGCAAGGGAGTAGCTCAGATGCAAAGGCCTCTAAACGCCACCTTTGTCAAAAATTAGATAATGATATTAACTGAATGCTCTTGGCACCTATTATACGTTCAATCTATACCTTCATTTTAAATCCACTTAAAGGCGGAGTCCACGATGTTTGAAAGCCAATGTTGACATTTGAAATCACCCAAACAAACACGCCCCTACCCCAATAGAATCTGGACCTTCTGTTGATAGACCCGCCCCACACATACGCAACCCGGCATTTGATTTGATTTGATTGGCTATAAGTGTGTTTTGGTAGTCGGCCCGTCTCCATTTCCAACGCGTTTTTCAAACATCGTGGACTCCGCCTTTAATCCCGGCCTCAGGCCATTCAGAAATACTGGTTTGTTGGGAGAATCCATTCAGAGTCTGATGAAAATGCTTGTTTACAAGAAAACATGTCAGACGCGTTTTACATATGAGCTCTTCAAATGTTTCCTAAGGGACATAAAATGTACCTAGCAGAGTACAGTCGGCTGAATTTAAACCATATTTGGGGGACCCCCCAATAAAACCACCATGGACCTCCAAGGTGCCCGGGACCCCCTGTTGAAGACTTGTGGTAAATGTAATTGGGAATCTAAAACTTAAAATAAAATAAGTGGATGTTTGCTGCCCTATGCACCACAACATTGGATGGCGCTTATGTGTAAGCCACTTTTTGTGTTTTAACGTGGTTTGTTACAACAGGTTGCTCGTGCCTGCTGTCTGTAATCCAGTCTAATTCAGGTTATCCAAGCAGATTAACTTGAGCGTGTGGATCTGGTCTGGTGCAATCACACATGGTACTGCAAATAACTTCACTCATACTAGTAATCGTACCCTACAAAGATGGCCGACACACTGTTCCCAGTTTAGTCAAGGGCTATATTACACTACACAGCTTTGAACATTGCTATATTGTAGCATTTTGAAAGTTTGTAAGAAAAACCTATCCTCTTGTTTGTAGTTTTTTTTTTTTTTTGCATTTCCTAGGTTTCAACAGCCTGCTTGATTTCATTGGCTGGTCAGCATTTGACTTCTATTATGAGATTTACTCCAAATTCAATTCAGAATACCAAACATGTTTAACATATAAAACTGCAATGTTTAAAGTATAAAATGTCTCTTTGCTTGTACACAGACCTAGTGCATTTTTGTGAAATCTTTCAACTGTTTCCAGTCTGCGTCAACCGCTTTAAATATACTTTAAATAGCCCTCCCGCTGTTAATGGTTTTGACTGCATGCCTTTGTTGCGTGTGTTGGTCAGATTGGTCTGATTAGAAAGCTTAATGCCATACAAAATCATGTTATCAGGATCTGTTTGTTTGAAGAACATCCTCACTGGAGATTCGATTTAGTCTTTTCCTGCTAGCTTTCAACACCGCTTGTGCTGCTGTGACTTTGACAACATGGGACGAGTGTTTATGCGAGTGTGTCCGCTTGTGTGTACAGTAGTAATCTGTTTTTTGCAGGATTTAAAGGGCAACAACTGAGTTTTTGTCTGTGGGACATTTATCTTTCAATATTTACATAGCTTAAATATGACATTCGGTGAACTTTCAAAGATGATCTGCTCTCCAGTAGCAACGCACCGTCTCCACTGAGTGTTTCACTTAGCCAGACTGTAGTACCTTCTTCTGCTTTATCTTATCCTGGATTCTTCTCTTTCTATAGATTTATGACCTGAAATATGTCCCATAACACCCATTTCATCTCTTTTCTCGGAATGAGTCATTTTCTTATTTTCCAATAGATTCTGGATTCTCGCCATTCCTAGATATGTTATGGAGAGAGGTATAAAATTCTCCCTAGGCATCACGATCTCTAAAATAACATTTACAGGAACAGTTCACCCAAGTTTTAGGCCCTGTTTACATGAGAACGCACAAGGGTGAAAATGTACAAATATTTTATCGGATGTGCCTGTCGTTTACACAGCGACATTGTTTTTGGGGCTTAAACCAAAAAAAAGTGAAATTAACCTCCAGAGTGGAAATCTTAAAAACGCTCTACTGGTGTTTTGGCATTTCAGTGCTTCACATTGCCACCTAGCTGCCTGGAGTGCATACTACATCGAATATCACACACTTCTGCGTCACCATATGCACGCAGATTTCCCCCGGCAAAACACTTGTATAAACGCGGAATAGTGATAATGCAGCGCCACTTTTGCGTTTTCTCTTCAGATCGTTTCCGTGTAAACATAGCCTCAGGTTTATCCCAGCAAGCACTACTCATCGTTTTACCGTCTCTAGGTTAACTATAGACCAGATGTAGTCCAACTATGAGCAATCCATTTCTAGACGAAATAATCTTGAATTTGGTTACATAATTTATAATTTTGCGAGATGTCTGATATTCCATCATGCAAGCAGAGTCAAAAGTGGATCTTTTTTGCCTAGATGTATGGGCTGCGTTTGGGCCAGGGGCATAGCTGGCATCTTAAATAGTGAGGGATACAGGGACATGTATATTGTAAAGCAAAATAAAGTAAACTGTGACATATTATACCCAACAAATTCTTCATACGGTGGTTAAATTGGTACCAAGATAAGTTGACCTGCATACATTCAACTGTGTTTACGAGGATGATTACAGCATTTTGAGATAGTTTTGTGTGACTATGAGCGTTTAAGTGCAAGATGACATGAACTTAGTGTTTGCGTGCTTTCTAAAGCATTAGGGTTTCCAGGCACGCGTCAGCTTTCAAGTGGGCGTACACGCGACATTTACAGCATGTGAGTAAAATATGTATTAAAGATGCTTTCTCACTTGTGATTGGGTTAATGTAACTTCACTCAAATCTAAGTAACAAACAAAAATACATGGGCGGAATGGTGACCGCGAGTTGAAAACACGGTTTGATCTGACCTGAACTTATTTGCATTCTTGCATTTGGCAACACATTTATCCAAAGCGACTTACAGTGCATTTAAGATATACATTTGATCAGTATGTGTGCTCTCTGGGACTCACACCCATGACCTTTGTGTTGCTAACACAATGCTGTACCAGTTGAGCTAGTAACGCTGTATCGTAGTTGGCAACTTTGGGAGGACTGTGTTTGGTTATGCAACACCCTGTTAGCCAATCTGCGACCTTACTTTCTCTTTTTGGCTGATGATCTAGTCATTGTTGAACAAGGCGGGTAAGGCGTTTTTTCCATGTGGCACAGCGTTGACGGCTTCCCGTAGAGAGCTGGACCACGGATTCGATTTCACAGTCTTGTTTTTTTTTTTTTCGTTGGTTGGCCATCTGCCTCCGTCACTTATCGGCCACCTGATGTATAAAACCTCCATACAGTATGCCCCTACCTCCAAGTTACAGCCCAAATAATCCTCCTAAACAGAGCTCGATTTGATTTCACTTGACTGTGTAAAAGATCACGTTTGGCTTTTGTGATGTAAATGAGCTCTAATCTTCGTCTCTGTATATGGTTGTGTTTTTCCTCCGTTCTCAAGAGTTACGCCCACATTCTCACACCCACTGTGACCCATCCATCTCCGACTCCAACATCCCCATCCTCAGTATATCTGCCCCCGGGTCACATAAAGCATTGCTTGGTCTGTCTTTATGTGTTTTACATAATCCTCCAGCTTCCTGAATCAGCCTCCAAAAGCCAAAACTGCATAATTTTGTCTAGTTCATGCTCGATCGCGTTTTGATTCAGACCCATTTTGACTCAAGCTTGCCAAAAAGTATACAGTATGTTCACATTTGAGCCAAAAATTACAACGCTATCTCATGTATATATTTTACGAGGTTGCTAATTTGTATTTATTCGTACCACATTCATACACTTTTGTACGATTTGCTTATGCCCTCATGTGATTTATGGGCTTGGTCGGGGTGAGGTTTCATTTTACTTTGTACAAATTAGTCAGCTCATAAAATACGTACAAATTCACGTGAGATCAGGCTGAATCTTGCGCTAAAAGGCAATTCTCCATATTTCTGTGTCTTGATGAAGTGCTCGTATCATCTTTTGCATGTGTCTTCTGTTCCCATAGTTACGGTTCTGTCTCCCAATCGGTCTGTTTGATGACTTTATATAATGTGTACAGATGTGTGTGTGTCTTTCTGTCTGTGTGCCTTCTATTGCCATGGAGATCTGTCCGCCTGTCTGTTTGATTATGATGTTTGCTTTGTTTATCTTCAGCTGTTTTCTGATTTCCAGACAGCGTTTCTGATTTCTGACTCTCTTAATCTACAGGACGACCTGTCCGTTTGCCTGTTTGCATAATGATCGGTCCAGCTAAATGACTAAATATTTGTCCTGCTTCATCTTATCAATGTCTTGTCTACTGTTTGTTATTCTGTTTGTCGGCCTCACTGGGTCAAGGTTTGGCTGGTTGGCACGGTCTTGTTATTTCCTGCTGGTAGATGCCGTAACTATGCCATCTGGTTTTTACAGCATCTTTTCGGAGGCTTTCTCAATGGAATAGGCTGACATTAGTGAAGGAAGTCTCCAAATTTCGTATATTTATGTAATTTTTATAATTGCTATTTTGTCTTTTAAGATTATAGTTAAATTTTTACAAGTGCCCAATGTTGGAAGATGTTAAAGTGAGTGACAATGAAATGGAAGTATCGCTTGTCTTATTTTCCCCATTGTGGCATATATCCGAGTTAAACGGCTTAAAAATGTAGGGCTGGACTTGAGTTTGTACAGAGAGAATTGATTGGATAGTTGGAAGTTGGGTCCATAGAATGTAAAAAAAGATGGACGACGCCATTCGCGCTCTTCCATTGGTAAAAAGTAAAGCCGCCAGTGTCCCGATACGGCGCTGACATCTTGGGTCTTGAGTCTACGCAGTAGCGATTTTGGGACAAGTCCTGCGCAGTAGTGAGCAGGCAGTAAAGCCGCGAAATCAAGGCCCCACCCTCGCTTTTGCAAAATGCGCATATCACAGCTGTCAATCATGACGTGACACCACCGTTTTTATAGCATTAAATAACTAACTAAAAACAAACTTATTTTTAAAACAAACACTTGAATTTACATCAGCGTGATAAAAACTACAGTAAATGACAGAACTCAGCTTCGGAAAAAAGATAATTGAACTGTAATTAAATTGTATAGTTGGTCTCAAGTCCCATTGAATAACATTGGGAAGGCGGGGTTTATGACCTATACTGGGACCAGTCACTGGGGGCCGATCGAGACATCTTGGCTTCACTTTTCAGGGCTTGTGCGGCACGCTTGGTTGGGTCATGTTACTATTTGCTAATCGCTGCAATCTTTTTCCAAGCCACGCTCTCCCGCCGTACCTCATGACCGAAAGAAAGCTTTTCATTTTTTATCAAAGATTATGAAAAATAATTAAGCTCACAGATATTCAGCATTCCAAAGAAAAAGTTTTTAATTTTAATTTCTTTGTGACTTTAAATAAAAATATTTTTCTCTGTCCACTAGGGATGTTCATATTGACTTTTTAACCGTTAACCGAAGGTTAGAATTTAGGACCGATTAACATTATCAGTTAAAAGAAAAAAAAAATTCTTAACGCATGGTGCGCGTCGCCATGAGCCGACAGACATTTCGCCACTTTTCTGTCTTTAATTTGTGAATGTCCTGTAAATGACACACATTTTTTCTGCCCTGACGGTCTGATAAAGTAATCATTTGTATGGGAAATAATTTGTGTGCATGTTTGAGTACGGTTTGGAAGCTGAGCGCCCGTCTTCATCTCACATCCGGAAAGACCTTCGCTGATGGCCTCTGACCATAAACATCTCTTTTTTTGCACAAACGGCGAAAGACAACGCGAAAGCAAAACTTTTTTTAATGCGTCCTGCTTTGGAAATGTCCACTGTGGTAGATGAAAAAGAGATATATTTTTGGATATTAATCATCTGCATTGATCACATGCTTTTTGATAAGGTAATGTTGCGGGACTATCTGTTAATATATGAATCCTGGTTCAGTTGTTTACTCAATGACAATTTAATATTAAAATCTAATAAGTTAACGTTAATGCGGAAAATTTACTGATATGAACATCCCTACTATCCACTTCCTTTCATAGCTTTGGATAATTCAATGCAATCTCATGCCAGTTCATACGCATTTTACGAGATGGCTAATACGTATTAATTCGTACGACCACATTCGTACGTTTTTCTACATTTTGTTTTTCGCCCAGGGATTAGGAGTGGGGTTTTATTATTGTTTTTCCCAATAATCGGACGTTTTCATACAATTCACTTTGTATGAATTCATGCAAACTCGTAAAATACGTATGAATTCCCATTAGGTTGTGCTGGAAAATTCATTCATGACTTCCTGAAGTGCCATCAGCCAATCAGTGTGCATTATTTTCCAGATTGATTGGTCACATGACTACATTTGTAGTCTCGAGTGATTGGCTGAAAAACTTTTGTGGCTCCATGAGCAGATTGTATAACTTTGGTCCCTGCGCCACTGAGATGAATGGGAATGCTGACTTACCGATGGCTTATGGACTTTTTCTTTGGTCGGACTGTATCGCAGACAAAGCCGATCCTCTGTACTCTCTGATGCATTGAATCAAAAATAGTTAAAGTGGTAGAGGCAGAGATAAAAATGACTGCAGGCGGCTTTATAGGAGACGCTCCTTTTTGTGGCAGTGAGCTTTTTTTGGTGTGGATGTAAGTGTGTGCATTTTTTCTTTGAGCTCAAAGGCTTGTCTTTTATTTCAGACGCACTCTTGCAACATCCATTACATGATGTTTTGAGAGCAGTATTTTTAGATGAAGGTGTCTGATAGAGATGTCAATTAAATTAAGCTCTGTGTTCAAAAGCTCTTTACAATCAGATGCATTTATAGTCAAATGTTTCATGCTGGCTTTTTATTACAGGTCTATGTATACCTGTGAAACAGTGTGTGTGTATATAAACACAGATATTGACATTTTATTGGTCAAAAACGTAAATTTATTTTTTTATAAATTTCCAGAGCTTCGAAATTTTAGAATTGTATACATCTGCTAAAGGTTAATTCAGTCTTGACTTTGTAAGAGTCAACATAGGGGCTACAAAGCTGTTTTATTACTCAGCCGTGTATCTCGGTCTCTGTCTCCGGTGCTTGGTAGATTTTAAGCATGCAGGCCGCACCAGGGGGTCAGTATGGTGCCAATACACAGTCTTACAGGAAGTTTCAGCTTCGCACAGACCTACTGCAGCTAGATAATAAAGAGAGGACGAGGGTGGCGGATGTGAGAGGAGGAGAGAAAGAAATATTCAGAGAGGAGGAGGAGATGATATTAGATCTGTGAAGAGGAAATCTGAGGAAAGGTCATGAAGATGTGATTTGATTATGTGTTTACAAAAGAAATACTAAGCAAGTGAATGTGGTCAGATTTGAATATAGAGTATAAGCCTTTGATATATACGGTAACTTTATTAATTGAAGTATGTACTGGAGTATGTACTGTACACATTGTTTAGGCTAAAAAGCCATATACAGTGCTCCTCAATAGTATTTGGACACTTAGAGTTGTGTGAATGTTATTGCATTAGATAACAAACATAATAAATAATACCGACTTTTTCTCAGACTTACCCATAACTTTTGGTTAACTAACTTAATTAGCAATTTAACCAAGCCAATTTAAAGTCAGATTCATTGTCAAACCAATGAAAATTGTTTTGATTTAAAGGGCACCCATTATGCCCATTTTTACAAGATGTAATATAAGTCTCAGGTGTGCCCAGGATGTATATGAAGTTTCAGCTTAAAATACCCCACATATCATTTGTTATAGCATGACCAAGATGCTCCTATTTGGGATGAATTGGTTTTCGTGTCTGTACTTTTAAATGCAAATGAGGTACAGCCCTCACTTCCTTACCAAAAGAGACACTGAGCACTTTTAGTTAAAATAACTTTCAATGTATTTTTAGAGCTGATCCTGTGGATACAGTCTGAGACAATAGTATTCAACTTTTGAGGTATAGCGGACAGCGTACAACTTGCTGAGGGCGGCAAATATGGTAATGTGGGCGGGGCTTTATCATTGTGATGTCACATTGATAAGAGAATCAAAATGGCATGTCTAATGAGACTGCTTGGGTTAATGGGGTTTAAAAATAAACAGTGGGTGTGTTTTTTTTTTCATTGTTGGGTGGTTGTGTTCACACACTGCAAACACACATTTATGTACAAACACCTTTTATATTTAATTTATATTAAATATTTTTAATTGTTTTTTTAAGTGTTTGTGGGGTTCCCACGGGTCCTTGAAATCTTACAAAGGTTGTGAATCTGGGGGGGAAATTCAAGGCCCTTGGAAGTTTTTGAAAATATACATACATAGATACAGGTCATTGAATGTGCTTGAATCTATTTTATGCTATTAGTTTTCTGGGGAAAAAAATCCATATTATTTCCTGTGTAGTGTAGAATAATATCATAAAATATCTACACACGTGCTAAACTGTTTGTTCAATACTTATATCTTCTGGATGCGAATGTTGATTCATACCAAAATGCTTTTTTGCATAGTTGTGTTTGACACATGAAAACGTCTCGGGTTACGTATGTTACTGTTGTTCCCTGAGAAGGGAACGAGACGCTGTGTCTCTCTTGCCATACTTCCTGTGTATGTCTTTGGCAATATTTCAGATAACGATATACTTCCTGTCTCCCGCGTCACCCTGTCTTTGTCGTTAAGCCTCACCATTGGTTAAATTTGATATACATATTCAGACAAACTTACCCCTGGAGGCGTCCCCAAAGTGTGACCGCAGTGACGCAGCGCGAGTTCCCTCGAAAGGGAACTGTAACAATGTATCTTTAAAGGTAACACAATGTAACCTTGCTCTCACTTGAAATGTGTCCCCACATTTAGTCCTTGATTTTGAGGGAATTGGACCTGGAAAGTCCTTGAAAGGTCCTTGAATTTGAAGGTAACTAAGATGTGGGAACTCGTCAAAATGATTTTATTTTATTGTTGATTTAATAATGTAGATACATTAATTCTTTAAGTGTGCCTTTAGTATTTGATCATTCAGCGTAAGAAAGCTTTTTAGATATTTAGTTATATTCATATTAATGTATATTGATATTAGTTGTGTTTAGTTTAAGGTTATCGCATATTAACATTGTTACTACTTTAAAGTAATATCATTAGTAAGCATTTTGGCAGGAGCTGTGGTCAACAGTGAATTTTTGTATAGGAGTGTATTGCATTAGCAAAATAACATTGACTAACTTTGTAGGCTTTTATTTAGCTCTGTATCACACCTTCACTGACAGATTTCTCACATAGATTCTGGCTTTAAGACAAGAGTACACCCACCACTTCTCCTATGCTCGCTTACAACAAAGGTTGAGAATTTTCCTTACTAACTGGCTGCTATAAATCCTTGTAGGACTCATGCTATACCCAAAACAAGTCTTTGACCTCCAGGAGCTAAAATCTTTCTGAATGGAGAGTTGCAAATGATTGATTTCTGTAAATAATGTCCACTTAAAGGGATAGTCATCTTTTACTCACCCTCAAGTTCCAAACTTGTATAAATGTGACCCTGGACCACAAAACATAAATAGATAAGCTTTCCATTGATGTATGGCTTGTTAGGATAGGACAATATTTGGCCTGAGATACAACAATACAAAAATCCGGAACTTGAGTGTGCAAAAAATCCAAATATTAAGAAAATCGCATTTAAAGATCCCGTTCGTTCTGTGTTTTTGAAGCTCTGATTGTGTTTACAGTGCGCAATATAATAATGTATGTGTTCATGTTTCACGTGTAAAAAAACAACCCATTTGACTGAATGGGGTAAGTTGTAAGCTTTTACCTAAACCAAACTTGAATGGGAAATTCAAGGAAGGGGTAACAAAGAGTTTGTAGGCGAGTTTCTGACCAATTTTGATCGCAATTTTGCTGAATCCACTAACAGAAATAAAGTTTTGATATATTTACGTTAGGAAATTTACAAAATATCCTCTTGGAACGTGACTTTTAAATAATAATGACTGACGATGAATTTGACCCATGAAATGTATTTTTAGCTTTTCCTACGAATATAATGGTGTGACTTACGACTGGTTTTGTGGTCAATCGTCACAATTGTATTTCTTCTGCTGAATACAAATGAAGATATTTGGAGAAATGTTTATAACCAAATAGATCTGGGGCACCATCCACTGCCATAGTAGCAGTGGCGGCTGGTGACTTATCTTCCGAGAGGCGCAAATTCAAATTATGTGTTGCTCGTCATTCCAAAATATGTGTTTGTTTCATCGTGTAAACCATGTGCATCATTTGTCTTGTAAAAATGAGTGCCTGCTGCACATGCATCAAAGCGGTTTATGATAAAAGAGACGCTCACGTTCACAAAATACTCGCAAGATGCTCACTTAACGCTAAACTCTGATTACACATGAGATTAAGCGAGTATCTGGCAAACGTGAGCGTCACTTTTATCATAAACCCTTTAGTCGCGTGCCGGCACTTATTTTGACAGGACGCATAATGCACGTTTCACTTGACGCACTGAACACATATTTTGGAATGGCGAGCCACACACATGACGGGCTACATACATGTTGTGACGAGCTTTGTATCCCTCGAAAAAAGTAATCGGCCGGCACTACATAGTAGAAAATGGAGTACTATGGAAGTGAATGGTGGCCCAGATCTGCTTGATTACAAAAAAAATTCAAAATATTTCCCTTTTTATTCAGCAGAACAAATACATTTATACAGGTTTGTAAATGATAACAGAATCTTTATTTCTGGGTGAACTGTCCCTTTAAGGATAGTTGTGCCCATTCACTGAATATTCATGCATTTGTGCTTAACATATGTGTGCAAGCATTTTCAGACAAAAATCATGAAAGATCACATTTGCAATTAAATAAAAAAATGCAAAGTTTTGTAACCGACTCGGACCACAGATATGCAGAAATTGACTCTTGGTGGCACGAAACTGTAAACTTAATTTATGTTTCTATTTTTCCTTTTCTATCTTCCTTAGAAAAGATTTTTGTTTTCACCAGCCGTGACTCACTTGTGTCCAGAATGTGCTTTGGGTGCTATTTACAAACACAGAGAGTGTGGGAGAGACGTTGCTTTAAAGTACATTTTGTACATTACATTAAACTAAGTGTTAGTAAATAGTACATTTCTATTTAAATAATCTCTAATGAATCTCATGCATAACTAATTATCTGTTCAAGATTCAACTGTGCCGGCTGAGTGTTGTTTATTTCCATTCTTGTTCTGCGTCGTTTCAGCACCTGATTCACTAAAGGCATTATGCAAATCAGAAAACAATGCAATCACACCCAAATAAACTGTTCATTGCAATTTGTATTTTTGGTTAAATGCATTGTGGTTATCTTGCCAGTATAGTTGTGCATCAGTTTAGAGTAGTTTCCACTCTTTAAAATGGTCTGATATGTTATATATGGGTCCTCATAAAAGCTCAGTGTACCTGTGTCTGTTTTCCTGTCGGCAGACTCAGCAAATATGAAAGAGAGCAGATGAGCACCATTTACAGCCACAGACTCAAATCATGCAACTGACTGAATTCTCATAATTTCACATCAGTTACAATCTCGCCGTCTATTAGATTTAATACCTCAGTTTGTGAGGCTAGTAAATCAAGTGCATTCATGTCATGCACCACATGGGCCAATCGCTTTGTTGCTGTTGAATTACATAATGCATCTTAACAATAAAAATAGCATGCAAGTAATGAAAGACATTTATTATGAACTGAATCTTTGTTAATGTTCGTTAATGATTGAAAACTCAAACAAAAAGTACATGCAATAAACAATATAATGCAATTGGTTTAGATTAAGCTTGGGCTTAGTTATATTAGGACATTTATGTAGTATTTACAAACATACCCTACAAAAAACATTACTGGTGTGCATCTTAAGACAAAACAATGGCACTGGCATATTTTAAGATATATCCATGCAAGCTGTTTTTAGTTAAGACAAAAGGGATATTAGGCTGCGTCCCAAATTGCATACTTTGAGAGTAGGTACTGAATTAGATGAAGAACATACTCATAGACCGTTCAAACAGCAGGTTCTATATAGCCTGGAAAGGGATAGTATGAATGAATTCGGACGTAATACATCCGCCCTGTTGATACGTCACGTGACATATGTCACCAAAACAACAACTAAAGTCCAATTCATAGTTGTGCGTAAGGTTTACGCCATAGCTTATCTGTAGCCTCTGCGTAGCTTGACGTGCACCACACCAAATTTTTAACAGTGTGTCAGCTCTACGCCAACCCCAAACTCTGTGATTGGTCGACTAGAGCCCCTCCCACCAGGTAAAAAACTGCGTCATAGGTATTTCTGTTTGTGATGGTGAGAACAAAGATGGACCAAGTTGAGGAGTGATTAAACTCAAACTGCAACATTATTATTGACGGTCGCGCTGCTATGGCAATTTTTTAAATTGTTGATTAACTCCTCTCCTGGGGGATCACGGGATAGCAAGTGCCCACCGATGGAACACTTCGGGATCTTGCTGGAAGTAGTAGGTCATCCGGATACTTTTCACCTACTGTTTTTCGAATACTATGAATTCGGACATGCTGCTCGCCTCGCCTGCTTTCTGCCTACTATAGGCGGTTTCAGACACAGCCTTAAGGGGATCGCACACCGGCTGCGCCGCTCAGCGATCCCCTTTAGTCTTGGACTAGACTTGAGCCCTGTCTGGGAAATCACCTGTAAAAGTTTTGCCACAAACTACGAAAATTACGAGCTCTCATGGCATATCATTTTAATGGCGAACAACACTTAGCAAGCTAGCAAGGATATTATTTCACAGAAAGGGTAATATGCTGTACCTCAATAAACACTGCTGAAACACAAGTAACTTTCATAAGGTTACAGTAACAGCTCTATTTCATCTCATAAGGATTGTATGTCTTTGTCCTTGAACTGCCCTTACACATTACATATTAGATTCCACAATACAACCTGTGTGTGCTCGGATATTTCCATTTCTTGGTGTATATGCCCACTTACAGCACCATGATCCCATGCCGCCTCTAGATTTAGACTATTTAGACATGGGAACCGAGCAAGCCTCAGCAACGAAGCCTGACATAGATCGCTCTGGATTTACGTCAGCTAGTGGGCCGTGATTTCTCTTGAGAGGGTCGACTGCATGTGGCGTCCACATCCCCCCACAAACATGTAATATTCATCACTGACGGTGCCATTTTGGCAGATACAGCGTCAAGGAGAATTATTGGATTTCAAATATAGCTCTCAGCTGTTTCTCTTTATTAAATTATAACTTTGAAATTTGAAGAGATTCATTCCAGTGGGCTCAAAAATATGTCGATATAAACAAATGTTGTTGTTCGAGCTGTGTTTGAATGACAGTAACCACTTCAGTATGGGTGGGAGTTTTTCCCCAAGTAAATTATGTTGAAAGCATGATAGTGTGCACAAACAACTATAGACAGCAGTTACTTTATTGCACTCTTGGATGTGTTTGCAGTTTTAATTAGTTCTTAATAGACAACCTTAGCTAACTCTACTGTGAGAATTTGCAATACCCATCAGTTAGAAGCATCAGCTTTGGGGAACTAGATCTACCAGACACCAGAAAGATTGAGCACTCCAGGAATAAGATGTTTGGTTAGCTTTTACATTAAAACAAATTTTGCTCTGTTACATAATGCACCATCATCCTTCAAAACTTCTCAATGCTGAAATATTCACCTTTATGTTTTACAGAAAGAATGGCTCTGTCTAAACTGCCAGACTCAAAGGGCTCTCTCCGGGCAACTTGGGGATATGCCACCTCCACCTTCTCCATCCAAACTGCCAGCCAAACCCGAAACCACCCATCCCTCCTCCCCAGCCCTTGCTGCTTCCACCACCCCTTCCTCTCCTGCACCCACTGCCACTGCCTCCGCTGCCAAAGGGCTAACGCAGACGCCCATCATAACTCAGGCTTCAGCTGACAAGGCTGAACCCGTCTCAGCCAAAGTTGACGCTATAGATGTCAAAAATACAGATGCGGTTAAAGAGGTCACAGCACAAGAAAGCACAAAGGTACTAACAGAAGGGAGCGCACCTGGCACCCTGATTGAAAAAACAGAGGGCGTATCAAAAACACCTGAGCAAACAGTTAAGGCAGACGTTAAAGGGGCAGATGTAGAACAAAGTGAGGCCCCTGTAGAGGTACAGATAGGGCAGTGCCAGGTACTAGACCCAAAATATGTTTACACTTTAAATGAGCCTGAAGCCACACAAAAAGCATCTATATCAGACAATGGCAGTGAAAAAATGACTGAAGCCCACAGAGAAACAACAAATGAAACTGCAGATCCCAGTGGCTCTTTTCCTAAAAGCAATGAACCAGACAGTCACACCACTGAAAAACAAAAAGAGATCACACTTACCTTTAATGTAGATGCAGTTGATAACAAGCCTGTAAAGGAAAACTCAACTGATCCTGATCAGAGTTGCATAGGGAACGTGCCAGAGGAGAAACCTGAGGCCACTGTACAAATCGAGGCTCAAGTCCTTGCTGAGTCAGCAACACATAATATTACTGACCTGGTTGTGTCCGTAAAGTCAAAACATCATGAACGTGGGAAAGATGGGATCATGGAGGTCTTTTTAGATGATGGTTCAGATGAAATCCAGGTTACAGAATCTATGCTGTTTACTCAAAAAAGTCATTTGAATGTAAGTGAGACAGGGGAGCTTATTGTACCAAAGCCAGAAGTGATAGAGGTTATTAGCAAAGACTCTAGTCACATGGCAGATCTAATGCAAGAGGTCATATCACAGAGACCGTTAGATGCACTCTTACAATCACCACACAATCCAGTTGAGCGCATGTCCACAGAAAAAACAGTGGAGACTGGAAATGGAAACATAAATGAACAGTGCAGTATAGGGCTCTGTGAGAAAAACAAGGATACGTCACTGGAAAAGGGACACATGAGCAGAGATAAAATACTCATAGGAAAATGTGTGCCAGATCAAGCAGGTGGTGATGTTGATATTCTTAAGAGAACAGAACAAAAAGC
The DNA here is from genome assembly GCF_027580225.2 of Misgurnus anguillicaudatus. Taxonomy (NCBI): domain Eukaryota; kingdom Metazoa; phylum Chordata; class Actinopteri; order Cypriniformes; family Cobitidae; genus Misgurnus; species Misgurnus anguillicaudatus. The sequence continues at coordinate 28,633,152 of NC_073337.2, forward strand.
TACTCTTGAGACTGTATCTGATAACAAAAATGCTGAATGTGTTTCTGATATTTCTTCTTCAGAACAGACAACAGAAATAGTCATTTTAGCTGCTGCTCCTAAAACAGAAGAAACATTGACAGAAAATTTTGAAGCAGTTAGGGAGCTTTCAAAAGATAGATTTTCAAATACAGGAAACCAAATCACTGAGAAAGCAGAGAAAGCTGTAGAAAGTATTGTTCAGGAAATGGTATTGACAAATTCAGAAAAAGAGGAGAATGTGAAAGAAGCAATTTCTCCAAACCCTTTGAATATAGGATATGAAGTCACACCTGTAAGAGAAACACAAGTTTATATACCAGTAAAAGATAAATCCGTAAAACAAACAAATGAGTTTTCATTACATACAAAAAGCGAGTCAGAGAATGAATGTCTAGTCAGTCAACATGAGTCACTTACTCTTTTTAATAATCACAAAGTTCCAGAGATGATAGACAAAATGTTGCCAGAGAAGAAAGGAATTGTGCAAAAACCTGAAACTGTGACAAAAAAATCTTTACTTACTGATCAGAGAATAGGAATCCCTTCATATCCTGTAATAAGTACATATGAGGACATAAAAACAGCGGATGAAATTCAGCCTAAAGAGATTCAACTTACACAAGAAGCCAGGACAATGAAATGTTCTGCTGTAGCATACAACGTATCTTGTGTTAGAGAGAAGTTTGCTAATGAGGAACTAATTGAAAAAACAAAGGTTGTAACTGACCTGGCAATCACCAAAAAAGTTATAAATGAACCCGAAGCTAATTGTATGCCCGATAGCGTAGAACATTTAGTAGAACTAGCTTCCCCACCTACTAAAATAAACCAAAAGGAAATAAAGAATTCAGATGAGTGGAAGCTGACTTCTAAACCTCAAGAGAAAAAGGATGATATGCTACCACCACTGATAATGTCTAATAAAGCTGACGAATCTGGAAAGGTAACTGTACATGTAGAAGTACACATATTCTACTAAATATGTAGTCTTTAGACGCCTATAGTATCATAGAGTTTATCCTTATGTACCTGTGTGTTTTTTCTATTTGTTGTATGTTTTGGTGTTTTGTATAATGCCTACAAAATCGTAACCTAATCCTAATTGTCTGTTTTGCAGGGAAAGGAAGAGCCTGCTGTCCTAGTAAAAGAGAATGAGCTGTTGAAGGAACTGGATGAGAAAGAAAGAGAAAGCAGCCCCTCAAGTCTCTCAGCCCTGGCCAAGTTGGAAAGCACTGTCCTTCCAATACTAAAAGGTCAGGGAACAACTGAAGAGGAACCACAGCCTGAAACTCAGAAGGTCAAGCGTCGACTAGAGGTGTTGCCAATGTCTCCAGAACCCAGTTCAGAGGATGACCAACTTGAGCAAAATGATGATGTTCCAAAAAAAGAGCGGAAAAAACTTCTTGTTCCAATAGATATCCAAGGAGATTCTTTTGTGGACAGTAGCGATGGAGAGCCTTCACCTGAACTCCAGAGTACAAAGAGTGTTGGAGTTAAAGTGGAAATGGGACGTCCAGGCTCTGTGAATGAAGAAGAGTTTATTCGGAAGCAGATCGTTGATATGAGTGCAGACGAGGATGCATCACCGTCTGATGAACAAAACCTAGTCAGACTGAAAACTAAAGATCAAGAGAAGAAGGATGATAAAGACGAACTTGAGTCAGCCAGGTCAAGACGTCTTCTCAAAAAGAGTTCAGAAGATGAGTCGGATGAGCGGAAGAGCATTATTTCTGTGACTAAAATTGAGGAACTAGACAAAGGAGAACAACCTTCAGTAGACAGTGGATCTGGCATTCGTCATTTCAAAACAATTGAACTTAACAGTACAGCAACAGTACGTCAGACATCTGATGATGGTGAACCAGAGAGTCTTACAGATTCTCCTGATGATAGGTCTAGAGGTGAAGGCTCTTCTAGCTTACATGCATCCAGTTTTACGCCAGGGACATCTCCAACATCATTGTCTTCTCTTGATGAAGACAGTGACAGCAGCAGCCCAAGTAATGTTCGGTCTAGTGGTGAGGGCAAGCAGCACAGAAAAGCAAAGCATCGGCAAACAGGCCAAATGCTTCCCACAATTGAAGATTCATCTGAGGAAGAAGAGCTGCGAGAGGAAGAGGAGCTTCTGAGAGAACAGGAAAAGCAAAAGGGCACAGGAAAAAAGTCAAGGAAGGACAAAGAGGATATACGGGCACATAGAAGAAGAGAAAGGCCCAAAACTCCACCAAGCAATCTCTCACCAATTGAGGATGCATCTCCCACAGAAGAGCTAAGACAGGAAGCAGAGATGGAGGAGTTCCGCAGGTCGTCCTGCTCCGACCTCTCACCAAGCATCGACTCGGATCCAGAGAGCTTTGAGATACTCCCAGAGAAGATTGTTGCTGTCCAAAAAGTCTATCAGTTACCAACATCAGTGTCCCTGTACTCTCCAACAGATGAGCATCATGTTGATATTAATTCCCAAGAAAAGGAAACGCGTTTATTAAAAAGTGCAGATGAGGCATATGAAGAGATCATGCTTAAGGCCAAATCTCCATCTACTGATGTTAAGAAATCCCCACCTGGAAAAGAATCTCTTTATGGGGGCATGTTAATTGAGGATTATGCATATGAGTCTCTTGTTGATGATGGATCATGTGAGAAGGAACCAGATAATCTTCTTGTCTCTCACAAACCCAAAAAACCCTTGAGATCTCCTGATGAAGTTTATGAAGACATGATGCAAAGAAAGAAAGATATACTGCTTAAAGAACAGGAGCTAACACAAGATAAGCCAAAAGTGGAAGTTCCTAAACCAGAAATTCCATTCTCCTGTACTGACACAAATAAAGACATCTCATCAGATGTCACCAGCCAGTCTGGTAAGGATAGAAAACCATTGTTAGATGCAGAGGCAGCCTATGAAGAACTTATGAAGAAACAAAGAGCAGTGCTGACTCCAGGAACCAGTCCAACTCAAGCAGGCCCGGACATAAGTGGCATGACACAAGGAACAACAGTAGCCCAAGTTGAGAGAACAGAGACAACCCCTTTACGAAGAATATTGCATATACCTGATCTGAGAGTGACACAGTGTTCATCAGGTGAAGAGGAATCTAGTGAAGAGAGTATTGCTGACCAGACACAGGACTCTGAGACAGCTGCAGTTTCATCTACAGAACCAATTGTTGATGAAAGTTTTCAAGAAACATTACACTCTGTTATAGCTTCAGATCAGGGACTAGAAGAATTGTCATTAAAAAGAGACACAACATTGCTCGCAGGACTATCTGACTTGCAGGATGCCACTGAGAAAAATCAAGATACTGACCAAACAGGTGTTGTTGACTTGTCATCAACCTCAAGTCAAATTGACTTTTTTCCCACACCAGTTTCTAGTGTAATTTCAAGACCGTCACCCCCCGTAGTTGTAAGTGTATCACCTTTGCCCACTGTACCTCAATATGTAGTATCTTCTGTACCTAGTGTTATATCAACTGCTCCACCTGTCCCTCCCAAGCCAGTAGTTTTGCGTAGAGCTGCATCTCTGGAAAAAGCAGACATTCCAGTTCCTCCTCCCCTACCCCCTCCAACACTACCCAAACCCTCTGTGTATCCTAGAAAGATTCCCCCACAGGTCCCTCCAAGAACTGCTCCAGTTGACATGTCAACATCAGCAGACAATGTACCAGTAAGACAGCCTTTTGCTCCAACCTGCAAGACACATGTTCCTCCTCCTGTACCACCAAAGCCATCCTCCATACCTGCAGGCCTGACCTTTAGTCACAAACCAGGGGAAACTATAAAACCACCCATAGCTCCTAAACCTATACATGGTGCTCAGCCACCTTTTACAGCCCATGCTCCAGTAAGACCCACCATACTAAGTACAAGCAGTGCAGAAAGTGTCCTTAATCTTAGTCCTTCTCCAGAGAATAAGACTTGTACCACATCTCCACTTAAGTCCCCTTCATCACCCAGATTTAGCAAGGTTTCACGTGACACATATGTTGTAATTACATTACCATCTCAGCCTGGTTCACCTACAGACAGTATCACAACCCAAGCCCCAAGTCCTGGGCAAGATTCACCTCTCTCACAACCCCAGACTCAGCCACCTCCACAGCCACAAACAACTAGAGTGCCACTGGCATTTACACGAATTACTGAATCTATTGAAAGTCAAGAAATATGTAGTCCAGAAAAGGTAGTTTCTAGCATGAGCCATGTATATGAAGCTATTTCAGCCACAACACAGCCTCAATCAATTATTCCACATGTTGATGTTCAGGTAGTTACAACTGAGGTCCAAAGGACCACAGTGTCTGTTGTGCATGAAATAAGTCCTCCCCCATGTCCTGTCGCACTAGCCACTGGCATCCCTGTTGTTCACGAAAGCATAAAACCTGAATTAGTTCAAGTACAGAATGGCCAGGTCTACCATCCTAGCGAGGTGGTGGATCTTCGAACCCCAAAAACAGAACCAGAGACATTTATGAAGGGTGTGGATCTGTCTTCTTCTGAGTCAAGATATCAATCCTTTGCCATTGATGCTGGTGGACGTCAACAAAGTGCTGTGCAATCATCTGTAGTAAACCTAAGCACTGATAGTTCCTCAGTGTCTGTAGTTACTGACAACATCACTATCCTCACATGCACAGCCACTGTATCTTATGGCAGTGATACATCTCAGTCCACATCAACGCCTCTCCAACTCACAACAGGGAAATCCTTTGAGCCTGTATCTCAAATTATTTACAGACCTGTGGATTATCAGCCAGAGAAACCCATAAATCTCTCCACAACAGTTGGTAAAACTCATCATACTCCTGTAACAATAGCTCCTACAATTGCAAACAATGGCATCAATGGACTAGACACAGGCTTATCAGGTGCAGTTGACCTTACCACTTTTAAACCTGCACAGACCATAGTTACAATGAATGGCTCCACTGCAGAGATGGTTACTGCTGTAATTACGGAGGATGATGGTAAACCAGTAGATCTGACTGCAGGAAAAAGAACAGTATGCTGTGATGTAGTCTATAAGCTTCCCTTTGCAGGGAGTTGTGCAACTCAGCAGCCCTCAGCCCCATTACCAGAGGATCGTTTTGGCTACCGGGATGACCACTATCAATATGACCGTACTCCTTATGGCATGAGAGGTCTTGGTGGAATTAAACCGTCCATGTCTGACACAAACTTGGCTGAGGCTGGTCTCTTCCTGTATAAAAGTAAGCATAGTTATGATTACAAGGAGGCAACAGAAGGTGCTGTAGATCTGACATCTGGAAAAATGTCTGTGTCAGGTCAGTATAAGCATGAAGATCTTTCTCGTCGATATCATTATGAGTTACCTGTGCTTATTCACAGCTGATTTTTTTACGTTGTGTTTCCTGTCTTGGGGAATGATTTTGCATGCTTGGGAATTTTTTATTTTGATGTTAGTGCATGTTTTTGTCTTTTTTTATTTTTCATCGTTTGGAAGTTGCATGGCTCTCTTGGTGTTGTTACCATTGCACTATTTTTATGTGCTGAACTTTAATCTCACAGAATTGATTTTTAACAGGTGAAGCTGTGGACTACTCAAGCAAAAATAAAGGAGTGTGCACTGGAATGACAATTCCACAGTACACACAAGCCAGGATTACATCAGCAGCTGGAACCCTTTATGGGGTTTCTAGTGTCCTAAGATCTTCCAATGGCATAGTTTATTCTTCTGTTGCAGCACCAGTCCCATCTACGTATGCTATAACCACCCAGCCTGGTTCTATCTTTAGCACATCTTACAATTCTCTGTCAGGCATGCACACAAGTGATACTATGCCATCATTGTCAACTCTACAAAATCAGCCTCTCACTAGGTCTCAAAGTTTTTTGTCAACCATTGCTGTAACAACAGCAAATGAACAAATCCATTTGCCTTTGAATCTTGAGGTTGGTGTTTCAAAAGCTAGCCTTTCCACATCTTTCTCAGATGAAGTTACTACAATCACCACAGTGGCAGCCTTGGACACCTACACAAATGCTTCATTAGATGCAATCGCAGCCTCCTTAGAGGCTCTGTCTTCACCCATGGTTCCAGGAGATGGACAGTACCAGATGGAGCGTGAGCTTCTTGAACTAGAGAAGATGAAACAGCAACGTTTGGCTGAAGAACTTGAGTGGGAGAGGCAGGAGATTCAGAGGTTCCGTGAACAGGAACAGCTTCTGGTACAGAAAGAGCTGGAAGAACTTCAGGCCATGAAACAACACATTTTATGTCAGCAGGAAGAGGAGAGACAGGCACACCTCCTAATGCAAAAGGAGACTTATGCTCAGCAACAGGAGCAGTTGGAGCAGATTCAGAGGCTTCAAGAGCAGCTCAGACAACAGCTGGAGGAGCAGAAGTTCAGGCAAATGTACCCTGGTGAGATTTTGCCAGAACCTCTCGCTGTTGTAGGAGAAAGAAAGATGGACAGTGGCTGCCAGACTGATGAGGAGGATAATACTGAAAAGGCTTACACTGTAGGAAGGAAGAAGAAAACTGCAAAGAAAAGTGTTGATAGCTGTGTACAGACAGATGATGAGGACCAGGAAGAATGGGAATCCCCAGCACGAGGCAGGCGTAGTAGACCACGTGGTGGTAAAAATGGAATGGGTGAACGAGGAGGGGTTTCAGTTCAGGCTTTAACTGAAATCTCTGTACAAACAGAGTCATCAGGAACACTTAGAGGGCACTCCGTACAGGTAGACGCTAGAGTAGATTATCCTGACTCTGATAGAACTTCCTCTCCAAAGAGACGCCCCATTCCACTTGATATAGGCCAGTCCCCTCACCTCAAAGCAGATGCTTCTACTCTTCAGCTTGCCCCAGGTCCACCCAAATCCCCAAAAGTGTTGTACTCTCCTATTTCCCCTTGTGTATCTCCTAGCAAATCCCTCGAGTATTTGTCCTATGACAAATCCCTTGGAGAGACAAGCCCACAAAGAATACGGTCTGCCACAGATCTTTCCAAAGCCCCACCAACAAGTCCTAGGGCTCCCAAGGTCATACAGAGGTCAATGTCGGACCCCAAACCCATGAGCCCAACTGCAGAGGAAAGGGCTGCCACAAATTTCCAGTATTCTGAAGGCTACTCTGTGAGTATTTTTGTGTTGACATTTTTTTTGTAAGCAGGCTGGCATTTCTATGCCTAGTCAATAACATTGAAATATAATGCATAATATTATATTATAAGTTCAACATATGAGGCCAACAAAGCAGTTTGATGTTCAAATTATCTGCAAATTTTATGCCATTTTTCCTACTCTTATAAATTTGTTTAATTGTACCACTCTTTAACACTTTTTGGATTAAACAGTTTCTCTGTTGTGTTTCTAATGTTGCCTCTGGCCTGGTTTTATTGACATGCTTGCTGTCTCGTCTAATTTTGCAATGTTTTTTAAATTCCTTTATAAAGTAGATATCACAGTAGATATTTAGTATGTGCATGTATATAGATTATGTCCTGTGTGTGCAGAATATTCCAAAAACTCACGTACCATTTTCATTTTTCCTAACTGAACAAGCGAATCTCAAATATTTACAAGTTGCTTTTTAACCTGCTTATATGAAACCAGCTTTAATATAATTTGCACATTTACAATGATAAATTATTTCTTATTTAAAATGAATTTGTATTTGCTAAAAATAAGAAACTTTGCATTATCACAAGTTTTCAATTATTTATTTATTTAATTTTCTCTAAGGAAAAGGGATCTCCTAACAGAACTCCATCTGGCACCCAGAAGAAAGTCAAGAGGACACTTCCTAACCCACCCTCAGAGGAAGAAGCCACTAATGGTAGCCAAACAGCCTACAGCTCTGGCTCAGCTCGCCGTCGCCTTTGCCGAAGCACCAACATGGCACGTGCAAAAATCCTCCAGGACATTGACCGTGAGCTGGACCTTGTTGAAAGAGAGTCCTCAAAACTACGTAAAAAGCAAGCTGAACTGGATGAGGAGGAAAAGGAGATTGATGCCAAGCTGCGTTACCTGGAGATGGGAATTAACCGGCGAAAGGACGCATTGTTAAAAGAAAGGGAGAAGAGAGAAAGAGCCTATTTGCAAAGCGTTGCGGAGGATCGTGACTATATGTCCGACAGTGAGGTGAGCAACATCCGTGAGACAAGAGGTGGAGAAGAAATCAGTGGACATGGACTAGAGAGACCACGTACAGCACCACAGTCAGAACTTGATGACTTTGTTCCTCCGCAGACCAAACACGATGTCCAATATGGAAAGTATTCCCAGTACCAGTATCCACAGTACCAGCAGTCCCTGTACCAGCCTCAGTCTTCATACCACTCTCAGTCCCTCTACTCTTCTGTTCCTTCTCTAACTGCCTCCCAACAGCAGAGCTACCACCAAATGCTCTTGTTGCAGCAGAAGGCCAGACAACAAGCTGCTCTCCTCTCTGAACTAGATTCCACCAAAATTGCCACAAAATACGACACCACATCTTACATGGGAGGAACCTATAGCAACCATCTTGACCTGCATAGCTTAGAGGACCGTACTGGCAGCATGGCGGTCAGTCCTATGTCCAATGTGTCTGCTGACTCCTTCTATGCAGACTTAGATCAACATCAAACACCAAGGAGCTATATGCTTTTAGAAGACGCAGCAGAACTTGCAAAAAGCACCAGTAGCCTTTCATCCACCAGCTATGGCATTGCTGAGAGGGAGCTGGCCAAAGCAGAGCGACTTCTGAGACGTACTGCTGCAGATGTTGGTACAGACTATCTGGGAACATCCTCCAGAATTCACTCCTATGGTAAAGCACCGGATGAAGATGACCCAATGGAAGATCCTTTTGAACTGAAGCTTTTAAAACAACAACTAAAGCAAGAGTTCAGGAGAAGCACAGGGGGTACTGAAAGCTTAGAGCAGCTTGCTGGACTCTCCCATTCTTATTCTTCAAGCACTGGAGTGTCCAGTGGAGCCTACAGGGGCTTTCCTAAAACGGAGAAGTACAGCATCAGTAGATTGACCTTAGAAAAGCAGGCTGCCAAGCAACTCCCAACATCTGTGCTCTACCAGAAACACAAAACCACCAGCAACATTGGCAAATATTCCTCCATCCAAGATAGCAGAAGTCTAGAAACAGACTATAGTAGCTACTTGGGGTCCAGTAGTGCTTCATCAAGATCAAGCAGACTTTTACAGGATGAGATCACTTTTGGCCTCCGAAAGAATATTGCAGAACAGCAAAAATACCTGGGGTCCACACTTGGAGCCAATTTGGCAGGTTCACTCAATCTGGGCCAAAGCCTGAATCTGAGCCCTGGTATGAGGTCCTCTTTGGGAGAAGACCCCTCTTACCCTAGTGGAAGCAGATCACGTCCCTCATCTAGACCCTCCTCTGTGTACGGTCTCGACTTGTCTCTTAAAAGGGACACTTCAAGCTCTTCTTTGAGACTCAAAGCAGAAGGTGACCCCTCCTCTGAGACCTCAGCTTTTCAGACTCCATCAGGCAGGACAAAACCTACAAGCTTAGCCATTGGACAGGGTGGACGTGGGCGTATCCCTATTGTGGCACAAAACTCTGAGGAAGAGAGTCCGCTGAGTCCAGTGGGCCAGCCAATGGGAATGGCACGAGCATCCGCAGGTCCGCTCCCTCCCATTTCTGCAGACTCTCGTGATCAGTTTGGATCATGCCTCTCACTCCAGGATCCTCAACAGCAGCATCTCCGAGATGATCCTTCAAGAGGACGTGGTTATGTGCTAATGGATGATCTGCAGGGCACCATGTCAGATAGTGAAGGTAATTTGCATGTCCTCAGATTGTCCACTTCATACACGGCTTCAGTTTTATATTCATGTATGTCTCTACTTGTAAGTGGTTGCTCATGACTATGTGAAGGCATCAGTCTTTTGAATATATCTGCTTGTCTGTTTTGCACAATGATTTCTGATTCTTTTTACCAGTTTGCATGTGATTTCTTGCTTGTGTTCTATTGCATGCTTTTAGTCTCTGCATGTTAATATACCATAGCATATACTTTCTGGATGAGATAGATGAAATAAACTTATGCAGGCTGTCCTATTATAAATTATTTTCTGTAACTTAATATTAAAGTCGCCATGAAATTTGTTTTGGAATATTGTGTTTTTTTTTTCAAATTACTTATCTGTGAGCTTTATTATTTAAAAAAATGAATGTGCTCTCATAATTTTTTATCAAAAACGCAAATCTCTTCCTCTCCTCAAAATGATCATATGGTGTGGCAGGTGGGCGGGGTCTGGGAAAAGATCGCAGGGATTAACAATTAGCACCATGACCCAACTTCAAACGATCCAATCAGGTCTCGATGGACGAATTCAAGTCCAGCCCTACCATTGTTTAATTTCTGAAGCCGGTTTCACTCGGATATACATTTCCATTTCATGGCGACTTTAATATTAGCCCGATAATGCTAAAGTTGCTAAGCTGCTTATTAACAACAAAGCAGCATATCTTTTGTTATCATAAAGTGCCTTCTAGCAGATTTGATCTCTTATTCTTAGTTTATGTAACAGTTTGATAGTCTTAATTATATTCACTACAACTATATAACATAATCTGTATTAATGAGAAATTAGGTTGTGTTCTTTGTAAGGTCATGCAATCGTTTATAAATTAATTCAAAGATTCTTTAGTTCCCATTCATAGGACAATATTATAGCATATACTTAAACTATATGTAGCAAGTAATACGTCTCTTTATCTGTGTCTATAATTGTTACTCTGCCAGTTTCTTTTGCATGTTTGATGTTCATTAAATGCTCTTAGTAACTTGCATGTCTCTTCCTGTCTGTATAAATCAATTCTTTCAATCTTCTGCATGTGTGTCTGCTTGCTTTTAGACTTTCATGAACTAAGAAATGCCTTCAGATAGAAAGAGCTATGTTTTGCTCAGAAAAAATATATATTTCTTTAATGAGTCATCATTTTATAAGTCTCAAAACATGATAGTCAATGCATGGCTTGTGCACGTTTTCCTCATCAAATGCACAACGAACATAAACATTATTTTTATGTTACACATACTTAAATAGGCATTTTACCAAAAAATGAAAACTTTGTCATCATCAAGTTTATTTTTCATCTGCTGAACACAAAGGAAAACTAATTTGTGTAGATCTGGGGCACCATTGACTTCCATAGTATGGACAAATAATACTATAGAAGTAAATGGTGCCCCAGATATCTTTAGTTATTGACATTCTTCATTTGTGGTCAGCAGAACAAAGAAGTGTATACAGCATGGAGGTTAAATGATGACAGAATTTTCATTTCTGGGTTTTATTATCCCTTTAACGTAGTTACAAAGTTTAAGAATCCAAAATCACACAACCTGTAGCTCAAACCCGTAATTATTAACATGCATTTTTGTTTAATTTATAAAATAATTGTCCCCATACATTTAGCAGCATATGATGCGGTCGGTCATCATATGTGCCATCTAAATGCATTTGCCTTGGTTACAGCACTAAGTGAATCCCTGATGGGTTTGAGCAGAGACGATCCAGGAAACTCACATGAGAATGTCACCAACGGTAGAGTATAACCACCTTAGACCTCCTGCACGTCCCTCCCGTCTCCCCCGAACCCCCGCTACCATGTTCACCCACCCGCCAATCACCCACGAGCAGCTCGGCAACCGAATCGAGCGCAAATTCATCTCCATAACAACATGTTGCAGGAAGTGTGATGAATTTGCACGCTGATGTGCTGCGATAGTGAATGCAGCCCTCGCATCTGTGATTAAATTGCAATTTCACACTCCTTTTCTTCTAAAAATAACTTGTCTTCTCAGTCAAAGCTGTTGCAATTTGATGAACAAAACGGCATATATTAGATTTGATATGCAAAATTACTAGAATTATATGAATTTATCGACTTTTTGATGAAGCAAAATATATGCAAGAACATCATCTGTCATATCATTCTACATCTCAGGTCTGTAAACTTAAATTGTCTTATGTTGTGATGACCCAAGGTCATCTATTCACCCGTCCTTCACTACTATATGTATATCCAAAATAAATGTTTACAGGATATCAATTTAAAGAATATTTTAGGGTGCTATTGAAAATGCTTGTTGCTTTTGAATTTAGTATCATTAGTTACATAATGTGACATATTAACCATATTAAACTCCCCTCTCTCACACTGAAGCTGAATGATCCGTGTCAGGCATAACAAGTTATCATGTCTGTCCTTTATTAACCCCTGTGGGTTGCTCAAATTCACTATCCTTTCTGTGTACAAAAAAGCCACTAAATTAAACGACTGTAAAAATGTATAAGATCTTTTTTTTCATCAGCCTCAGTACTGATCAAATATATCAAATATTTACAAAAATGTCAGGATTTTAACTCTTTAATTGCCAAGTTCATAAGTGATGACACTGATTTAATGAAAAAAATATTCATAGTCTTGAGCATGTCAAAAATGAGTAAAAACATTGGCTTTGATGCACTGAAAAAAATTATTCATTGAATTTACTCAATTTTTTAAGGTAAGTGGTTGCAATCAATTTATTTAAGCTACATGTAAACAAAAAAGATTAGTAAAGTAAAATAAAATATAAAACTTTTTTAATGTAGCTTAAATACATTGATTGCAACAACTTACCTTAAAAAAATTGATAAATTCAATAAATAATTTTTTTTCAGTGTGCATTTTTAGTTTTTTGTGCAGCATCATTACTTTTCTCTCTAATTAGTTGTTTGTGGCTTTTTCTGCCTCATTGACTTCCATTTTACTGACATTTTTTGATTGCAAAGCCATGACACCTTATTATCATGCATTTTTGATTGTTGGTGGTTTTTCCTTTTGCTAAGAGGTAAAATTTGTCATTTTTACTGTTGATCACCATGTAGCACCATTAACTCTTTAGTGGGCCTGTGCAAAAAACAGAGCTTAATTTCTGTCTTGTACATTGAGTTATATGTAGTATAAGTGTGTGTGCGTGCGTGCGTGCGTGCGTGCGTGCGTGCATGCAAACAACTAATTATGGAGGAAAAAAATCTGATGCTGCACAAAAACTAAAAATGCATGAAAGCATTTTTTACTAATCTTTGACATGCCCAAGACTAAAAAAGGGGGGAAAACCAGTCCACAATCACTTATTATATTGAAAATCTTTTATTTTGTGTTTTTTTTCTCAAATCAGTGACATCGCTTGTGAGCTTGGCAATTAAAGAGTTGAAATCCAGTTAACATTTGATAATTTGGTCAGTACTGAAGTTGATTAACAGATTTATGCACAGCTGTTGATTAACAGATTTATTACAGCTGTTTAATTTAATAGCTTTTTTGTACACGGACAACCTGATAGGGTAGTAAAATTGCACACGATGTAAAAAAGCATTTTTTAAAAATATGTGTCAATATAAGATTTGTCACTAAATATCATTTCATTTGCTGAAACAGACAAAGTTGTGACCAAATTAAGACAAAAAAAAACAAAAATGGCCTCAACAACCCATAAGGGTTAAAGTATTTTTAAAAAATTAGGCAAGCAGATAAAAAATGTCTGTGCTGATATTGATATTCAATTACTTTCCATATGGCAATATATATATATTTTTAAATATATTTCAAAACATACAAAACATATATGTGCTGAAATATATTTAGAAATGTTTACAAAAATGTATTTTTTCCAATATATTCTTTGGCCATTTTTTGAATATTTATTTTAAAAGTAAATATATTTTAAAGCATTTATATTAACATCGCATTGGAAGAAAAACTTTGTATGTTACAAACCTTTAAACATAAGTTTGAAAAGATACAAATTTAACTGGAAAAAATATACTTTTTATACTTTATACATTTTATATAACTTATATTTTGGCCAGGAAAATATATTTTTTGCCATATAGGTTGTTAAAATAAAAATGTATTTGTTGCCCCAGACATACATTTTAAAATATTTAATATATGAAGGTTAAAACTAAATATATTTTCAAATTAAAAAATATATTCAATTAAACTTTACTTTCTACAAAATGTACTTAACATATTTTTTCCAGAAAAATGTATACAGAACACAGTAAAAAAATTCTGTAAAAAATAAAGTATTACTGCCATCTGGCTGCCAGTAAGTTACTGTAGATTTTACATTTATGTTATTTACTGGCCACAATTTCAAAGTTAAATGAACATGAAACATTTTCAGTCTTTATCTTCTACAGTAAGTTACTGCCAACCAGCTGCATAATTACAGCAAATTTTTTACAGTGTACCGATAGTTTTGCTTTTTACTCCTTGTTTCAAATGATTATGTCTGTTGTCATTGTTACTCAATTCAAATAAATAATCAGCCTATGCCAGATAGTGTGAAAAATTGCTTTTTATCTGCCGATACCGATATATCAGTGGAGCCCAAATAAAAACAGAAGATGTTAAGAACAGTAAATTTTAGAGGCAGTGTATACCAAATTTTTTTATCGGTTTAATATGAGAAATTACAGTTTGTAAAAAAATCTAAATCTTGCATCCTTAGGCTGAATTCAAGTTTTGTTTTGCATGCAGAAGTATCCGCTCTAGTTTGTATTTCATTGTTCGTCTCCATGAGGGTTTAGCATGTTTGAAACTACAACACATTTAAGTGGCATACGTAGCTCAGCTGTCTCAACTAGATGATATTATCGTACATCCCAAAACTGAAAGTTGTTTAGGCGTTTCACAGACAGGCAGGACTTTCAAGTTTTAATTTCCATCTGTTTTCTAAAGCATACCATCTGCGTCGAGAGGAGACGGACTGGTTTGACAAACCACGAGATGGACGCACAGAGAACGGACAAGGGGTGGAGAGAAGACAGGTGATTTAGTAGTAAACATGCAAGGCAAACATTATTACTTAATATGACAAACCAGACAGAGGCTAAAGATATATATGCACACCTGATACCCGCAAGGTTAAGCATCCGTATCAGAGTCTTTTAGATGTATTTGTACAATACCAAATACACTGCAAAAAAAGACTTTCTTATTTGGTATTTATGTCTTGTTTTTAGTACAAATATCTAGAAATTCTTCAAGATGCATTTTCTTAACAAGCAAAATGACCTAAGAAATTTTAACAAAAAACCTTAGAAAATGTAAACAAAAAATATCAAATTTAAGTGAATTTGTACCGAGCCCCTAAGGTGACATTGGAGTAAAAAAATAAAGTTTAGTTTCATGTGCTCATGTGAAACTTTCATGTGCTCAAACTGTAAAAAAAACTTTGCTGCCTTAAAAATTTTTGTTAAATCAACTGACATTTACAAGTCATGTCAACAGAGATGAGTTGTCACAACTTATATATGAGAAAAGTCAACTTAATTTTATAAGTTATAACAACTCATCTCTAGTCACGATAAATAATAGTAAGTTGAAATAAATCCGAGTTGATTCAACAAAACATTTTAAGGCAGCAAAGTATTTTTACAGTGCACCCAAACATTTAAAAAAAAAAGTTTAGTTTCGCATGCACACGTAAAACTACACTGCAAAAAATTATTTTCAAGAAAAAAATTCTTAGTATTTTTGTCTGGTTTTCAGTAAAAATATCTAAAAATTCTTAAATTAAGATGTCTAGTTTTTAGACCAAAAATACCCAATTTAAGTGATTTTGTGCATAAAACAAGCAAAAAAAAAAATCTGGCAATGGGGTAAGCAAAAATCGTGAACATTTTTGTTAAACACTAAATTCAAGAAAAATGTACTTACCCCATTGCCAGATTTTAAATTTTTTTGCTTGTTTTATGCACAAAATCACTTAAATTTGATATTTTTGGTCTAAAAACTAAACTTATTTTCTTGGGTCGTTTTGCACATCAACAAAAGCATCTTAATTTAAGAATTTGTTTATATTTTTACTGAAAACAAGACAAAAATACTAAGAATTTTTTTCTTGAAAATCATTTTTTGCAGTGTAAAACTTTCGCTTATAGTTACACCTGCGCACACAAAACTAAACTTTATTTAATTTTGCTCCATGTCCCCTTAAGGGCTCAAACAACAAATTCTACAAATGAAAAAAATCATGAAATAAGTTTTACTTTTTTCTTTAACACTTAATTCAAGAAAAAGTTCACTTAAATTGTTTATTTTTTGTCTAAAACTAGACTTATTTTCGTAGGTCATTTTGCTCACCAAGTAAATGCATCTTGATGTAAGAGTATTTTTGTCTTGTTTTCAGTACAAATATAAAAAAATTAAGTAAGAACGTCATGTGCAGTGTAGTTTTTACACTGCAAAAAAGTATTTTCAAGAAAAATTTTTTAAGTATTTTTGTCTTGTTTTTAGTAAAAATATCTAAAAAAATCTATTTTTTTGCATAAAGCAAGCAAAAAAATCTGCCAATGGGGTAAGCAAATTTTTCTTGAATTTAGTGTTTTAGAAAAATTTTCAAGATTTTTTTGCTTAGCCCATTTGCAGATTTTTGTAGCTTGTTTTGGTTTGATATTTTTGGTCTAAAAACTAGACTTATTTGCTCATGAAGAAAAAGCATCTTAATTTAAGAATATTTAGTTATTTTTACTGAAAACAAGACAAAAATACTAAGATTTTATTTTCTTGAAAATCATTTTTTGCAGTGTAACTTCCCCCAAAAAATATTCTGTTATCATGAATCTCATTTTATTCCAAATGTAGTTATCTAATTATAACAGGATTTTAATTTCCGGCTAAAACACCCTCAAAGATTCAAAAACAGTTTGTGTTTGTATCAGCTAAATGTGTCTTTATGTCTTCAGCTTTAGTAAACGTGTCCGATTTAGTTAATTGTACTGCTCTTGTCATGTCCCTGTAGGGAAAGTCGTCACACTACCCGTTTCCTCATGCTAGAGTCAAACTCCAGAAGGATCCCAAAGATCGTAGTGTATCAGGTAAGACATGCAACAAGTACTAAGGAACAGTTTCCCGGGCTTATCCTAGTTTCTGACTAAAATGCATGTTTAAGCTGCCTTCATTTAAAAACACCTTGTACTGATATATCTCAACATACGGTATATCAGTGCCATTGTTTTGTATCAAGATGCACACCAGTATTGTTTTTCATTTGTAAAAGCAACTTAAATGTCCTAATATAACCAAGACCTAGTCCAGGATTAAACCCTGTCCGGCAATCCGCAGCTATATGTTGTGTGTATTGGCTTACAATCATCTGACAATGTAGACAAACGTTTAGGGCAGCTGTCTCTGGTTAAAAAAGATCTGTTTGCCTACCAGGCCCGCATGGAGAGACGCCCGAGGCCTATGTCTATGCAAACATTATTGAACATGCTGAGATTGTATTGGCACAATTATTTTATGGCTACTACTAAGCGACACATTAGCCCTGTTACAATTTGCCTTCAGCGTCCTCTCGTGGTGCAATGCTACATTATTACACAGCAAATGCAATGAGCCGTGTTTATGCTTTGGTATTTTAACCAGTCATGTACAGTAGAGATATAATGAAGTGGAGTCTCCCAGGTTTGCTCTAAGCATTGAAACAGGGCAGACATTACGCAGCAATGTGTCAGACTGGCATTCCTCCATCAGTCATCTAATCTTAAATGGCATGTAATGCCCACATCAGATTATCTTTGTAATTAGAAACCGTTGCACAAACAAGCGCCTTTAAAAACAAGATGACTACAGAAGGGTGTGCTGTGTAGATTTGTGGCACTGTAATTAAGGTAATGTCTACATTGGTAATTAGTCTGATGATGGGGTCTGGTACTGTGATGTGTCACACACAACACAGCCGAGTTTGCACGGTAATGAATTGAAATGTTGCAATTTTTGGACAGAACTTTGATTAAGCCATGTTTGAAACGCACAGCATTTTTTGTTGAGATATTTGCTCAGTAATGCTCAAGTGCATTGGTATAAATGTGACCCTGGACCACAAAACCAGTCATAAGGGTACCTTTTTAGAAATAGGACAATATTTGGCCAAGATACAAGCATATGAATATCTGGAATCTGATGCAGTGGCGGCCGTTGACTTCTTTTTTCGAGGGCGCTCGATGCGAAGTTCGTCACAACATGTATGTAGCCCATCGTGTGTGTTTCAGCATGTCAAAATGTGTGTTCTGTGCGTTGAGTGATCCTATGTGCATCATGCGTCATAAGTGCCTGCTGCAGACGCGTCTTAAGGGTTTATGATAAAAGAGACGCTCACGTTTGCCAGATACTCGCTTAATCTCATGTGTAATCAGAGTTTACTGTTAAGGGAGTGTCTTGTGAGTATTGTGAACTGTTTTGACGCGTGTGCAGCAGGCACTTATTTTGACAAAACACGTGATGCACATGGTTCACATGACGCAACAAACACAATCAACAGACATGACACTCCAAACACATATTTTCGGATGGGCAGTCACGAGCCGCCATTGATCTGATGTCGCAAAAAAATCTAAATATTGAGAAAATCGCCCAAGTCCAAGTCCTGCCCATACGGCAAAAGACAAAAAATGGCCAAAAAATACATTTGCTGAAATATATTTTAGAATACGTTTACAAAATATTTTTTCACCAATTTTTGTATATTTAAAATGGCCGTCAAAAGATTATTCGCGATTAATCACATACAAAATAAAAGTTTGTATTTGCATAATATATTTGTTTCTTTATTGTGTGTAATTATTTTGTATATATTTTGTATATATATCACACATAACATTTCTCTTAAATGTATTGTATGTATATATTTTTAATCTATTTATAATATAAAATAAATCAAAATATTAATATATATTTTTTTTATTTATTATATATATATATATATATATATATATTAGGGCTGTCAATAGATTAAAAAAATTAATCTAGATTAATCGCATGATTTCATGAGTTAACTGCGATTAATCGCAAATTAATAGCACATTTTTATCCATTCTAAATTTACCCTAATTTAACACTTTTCAGGTTTTTAATATTCTAATCATATATACATATATAGATGCTTTATGCAAATGTTAACAACAGCCTGTTTACATTTTAACAGAATCATCAGCCATTGTTTTGTATATGAATTTTCCTTTCAGAAGATTTTTCTTTCTCCATTTTTGTTTGCTGCTGCATCATTTGTGACCTGTGCTGGCAAGTTGAGTCGGAATTAGCAAATTTAAAAAAAAATAGTTGTTCATATTTTGACATTCTCTATTAAAACATAGAACAATGCATGATTTGTTGAAATATAACAAAATATGACAGAACTAAACGTGTTTGAAGTTGAAAGAGTCAAATTACCACAAACATTTCCACATCCATACATTATATTACCACATCAATACCTTAAAATCACTGGTAAAACTAATAGATTTAGCACACACAAAGCAAAAACATCATCAATGTATGTTCAACTTTTTTTCCTTTTGTTTGATTGACATTGAGACAGCTGCTTAAAATCTAAGTGATCTAATATAATGTTACACATCAGATAGTTTTACCCAACAGTTAACCAAACATTTACTTAAAACATAACAGATTATAGAGCCTACCTGCGTGAATTCTTATCAAAACAGATATTTGTAAAACTGTAATTTTGTGTAGATGTCTATATATCCGGGTCGCGCACTCGCGCGTCTGTGTGCACGCGCTTCAGATATCAGTCAGTCAGCGTGAAGGGATCGCTTTTGAGTCTTGTCGCTCTTAATAACTCTTTAACATTAATCAGGTACCGAACTTTATCTCTCTTAATGACTCTTTTAACATCAAGCAAGTCCTGCAGTCTATTTTATAAGTCATGCATAAAAGCGAAACCAAAATGAATTGAGACGCATTTTTGTATTAGATTAAGCATTAGGAGGACGGTAACGTTACACCTCTCAGACGTATAAATAAAGATCATATCAGATGTCCAACGAGCATTTAGAGCATTGGATTTGGTAGACGATTTGCTTAATGTTCTTATTTCTATGAAAACCTTTTACTCATTTAGAGAGAGTCACATTTGTCTGCGTCTCTGTTCATTCAACTATGGGCTGGACCAAGGGTCAAACATAAATTGCGCGTTGCGTTAATCTCCGTTAATAAAATTAGTGGCGTTAAAATGAATTTGCGTTAACGCGTTATTAACGCGTTAATTTTGACAGCCCTAATATATATATATATATATATATATATAAACAATGTATATGTATGTATATATATGTATATATATGTATATATATATATATATATATATATATATATATATATACATGTAAAAGCTTCTTAAATACATGCATGTGTGTGTATTTATATATACAAAATAATTGCACACAGTGCACACATATATTATGCAAAAACAAACTTTTATTTTGTATGCGATTAATCGCGATTAATCTTTTGATAGCCCTAATTTCTAAATATAGTTTAAAAATAAACTTATTTTTAAAGCATTTAAAATATATTTAGCCCTGGTAGAAAAAAATTGTTTAAAAAGGTGTAAATAAAAATGTTTTTAACTTCAAAAATATACTTTATGAAATTAACTTTAACTATTTAAAATATATTTTAGCCAAGAATACATTTCTTGCCTTGTGGGTTGTATTTGCGAAAAACATTTTGTGCATAAATATATTTTAATACGTGAAGGTTGAAACAAAATGTATTTACAAATTCAGAAAGTATATTAAATTAAGCTTTACTTTTTACAAAAGGTATTTAGCATATATTTAAAAATATTTTTATACAGAGAAATGTATTTTTCCCGTATGGGTGGCAACACATATTAGTAATGATCAATATATTTTTTATTTATTTATTTACTTATTTTTTATAAGTTATTATTTAAAATTTACTAAATATTTTAATGGAACAATAACTGAAAAACCTGTAATTTTGACTTATACAAAATTGTTGGCTATTTCTATAAATATACCTTTGCGACTTATGATCTTATGTTTTGTGGTCCATTGTAGTACTATGGTGGCCCTGAAGTGCAAACCACAACAACAAATTACTAAACAACAACAACAAATTAAAAAACACCACAACAAATTAAAAAACACTGCAACAAATTAAAAAACACCACAACAAATTAAAAACACAACTACAAATTAAAAAACACTACAACAAAATAAAAAACCATAACAAAATAAAAAACACAACAGTAAGTTAAAAAAACACTACAACAAATTAAAAAACACTACAACAAAATAAAAAACACTACAACAAATTAAAAAACACTACAACAAAATAAAAAACCATAACAAAATAAAAAACACAACAGCAAGTTAAAAAACACTATAACAAATTAAAAAACACTGCGACAAATTAAAAACACAACTACAAATTAAAAAACACTACAACAAAATAAAAAACCATAACAAAATAAAAAACACAACAGTAAGTTAAAAAAACACTACAACAAATTAAAAAACACTACAACAAAATAAAAAACACTACAACAAATTAAAAAACACTACAACAAAATAAAAAACCATAACAAATTAAAAAACACAACTACAAAATAAAAAGCACTACAACAAATTAAAAACACAACTACAAATAAAAAACACAACTACATTAACCTACCAGAAGAGGTAGGTACCAGTGGGCAACATGAGACATCGCTGATTGGATGACACTGCAGTTCGGCTTTTGAACCGGAAGTTATTCTTCCTGTAGCGCATGGTTTGGAGAGGAGGAGGGACAGCAAAATGTTTTGCCCAAACTGCAGAAAAGAACTGGTTGAGCCGTCCCCGAACTTTTGCAGCGGCTGTGGCAAAAGGCTTAAAGAAATATCTACCATCGGAGACACCCAACAACATTCGAGTAAGTTAATAAGTATAGTGTAATGCTTACTTTGCTTGTGGATGTAACGTTAGCTTACTACTATCGTTAGCGGTTTCCAGACCGTACCCTTAGCCGGCCCAAGCGGCTGCTAAGTTTGGGTCATCTGTAACATTCATGTTTGAAAATATGCGCTACAGGAAGAATAACTTCCAGTTCAAAAGCCGAACTGCAGTGTCGTCCAATCAGCGATGTCTCATGTTGCCCACTGGTACCTACCTCTTCCGGTAGGTTAATGTAGTTGTGTTTTTTAATTTGTAGTTGTGTTTTTAATTTGTTGTTGTGTTTTTTATTTTGTAGTTGTTTTTTATTTTGTTGTTGTATTTTTTTAACTTGCTGTTGTGTTTTTTATTTTGTTATGTTTTTTTATTTTGTTGTAGTGTTTTTTATTTTGTAGTTGTTTTTTATTTTGTTATGTTTTTTTATTTTGTTGTAGTGTTTTTTAATTTGTAGTTGTGTTTTTAATTTGTTGTAGTGTTTTTTAATTTGTTGTTGTTTTTTAATTTGTTGTTGTTGTTTAGTAATTTGCTGTTGTGGTTTGCACTTCAGGGCCACCGTAATAGTCACATATACTCACATTGCACACAATACATTCACTTTGAATAATTTGGCAGACGTTTTTATTAAAAGCCAATATACATTTACCTGTAAATCGAAACCCTGACCTTTGTATTGCTAACACTATGCAATTGAGCTACACACAATAGATTACATTATAAATATAGACAAGGCATTTACTACTATTTACACAAATGTATACAAATCTTTTAAAAAGCATCATCCAATAATCTCATACAACTGGAAAGGTCATGAAAATTGATTGATCAAACGCACCCTGAACAAAGTCCGCACATTTGTGGTCTACACAAGCAGCTTTCAGATTCCCATATCCCTTAATGCTTTATCTTTACAGGAAACGGACTGGGTATCCGTGTGGTCGGAGGAAAAGAGGTGCCGGGAAGCAACGGGGAGATCGGTGCGTACGTAGCCAAGGTACTGCCTGGAGGAGCTGCAGAACAGACAGGAAACATTGTGGAAGGTAAGCAACTCCACGAGGCTTTTACTGCGTGGGTTCATTGGTTTATTTCAGGTGTATCAATTCACAGATTTGCCAAGGGAAAGAAGCATTTCAGGTCACGGTTTGACGTGATATTTCTGTGTAGGAGACAGAAGAAACAAACGATGCACGATTCCTCACCTCCAGGCGTCAGGAATGACTCATCCGTGATGTTGAGAGATAAAGATGAAGTTTAGGGTTCATGAGTTTCCTACACGGTGTGCATTTTAATGAAGATGTTACAGAAGTGAAATGGTAGGAAAGAAAGCAGGTGCATGTTGAATTTATATCAAGACTCTGACTGTGAAAGTTTTAGTGAAGTGTCCGAAGCAGATTTTGTGGTTTAATAGTATACGCAGTTATGTAAAGAGCACTTTACCGAGTTAAATTTTACCCAAAGATGGCTGACAACTAAACTTTCTCATCCACCTGGAAGTCAAATCATAAGACTTATGTAAGACTGTTTCAGCCATTTTAATAGACCTGAACTTTACAATCTCTATTGATCTCAGTTGTGACTAAGACATTAACACTCGTTTCCCCAGAGGACGAGGGGCGCGTGCGGACCCTGCGCATTGTAAATTAGGTCTCCTCTGTCTCCGACTCTTGTGTTGATTTCTGCGTGTGGTTATTTACGAGGGACTGGGATGGGTGGCGAATGAGAAAAGTGAAGCTGAAGGGAATGGAGGAACTGTCCGTGCAAAGGCTTATTTATGTGGCCATAAACATCAGCTGGGCTTTGTTGGAGAACATTGTGGGCTTTGACTGGGACTGACACTTCACATCTGTCTTCCTCATCCTTCCTCCCATCCTCCATCGGATGTTGCTTTGTATTCTGCATCTGATTCCTTATAGCTTTCTCCATCTTTATTTCTTTATATCATATTTACATGTTTCTCATATCTGCTTTCTATTAGTATATCTTCTTATGTTTACTCTTGTCTCATCTCTTTTCAAGTTGACGATTTTTAAAGAGATACTTCCCATCAAGCCATCTTAGGTGTATACACACGGCAAAAAATTATTTTCAAGAAAATGTTCTTAGTATTTTTGACTTGTTTTCTTAAATTCTTAAATTAAGATGCTTTGTCTTGATGAGCAAAACGACCCAAGAAAATAAGTCTAGATTTTAGACCAAAAATATCAAATTTAAGTGATTTTGTGCATAAAACAAGCAAAAAAATCTGCCAGTGCAGATAAGCAAATTTTTCTTGAATTTAATGTTTAAGGAAAATGTTCAAGGTTTTTTTGCGTTCCCCATTGGCAGATTTTTTTGCTTGTTTTAGTTTAGTTTAGTTTTATTTAAAATTTGACAAGACAGGACATTGCAGAACAAAACTCTGAAATGTGTCAAACATACACATACTCCAAGAAAAAAAAAGGAAAAAAATATCTAAAATTGTATATATATATATAACACAGATACACAGATAAGTCATCTATTCAGCAATTTTAAAGCACGAGGAATAAAGTAAAGTTCATGCCGTTTAGTTTTACTTCTGGGTACATCAAATTTACTTCTGGGTACATCAAATTTATGCACAAAATCACTTAAATTTGACATTTTTGGTCTGAAAACTAGACTTATTTTCTTGGGTCATTTTTCTCATCAAGAAAAAGCATCTTGATTTCAGAAATTATAGATATTTGTACTGAAAACAAGACAAAAATACTAAGAAAGTAATTTTTGCAGTATATGCACTGCAAAAAATTATTTTAAAAAAAATGTATTTAGTATTTTTGTCTTGTTGTCAGTAAAAATATCTATAAATTCTTAAATTAAGATGCTTTTTCTTGATGAGTAAAACGACCCAAGAAAATAAATCTAGTTTTCAGACCAAAAATGTCAAATGTAAGTGATTTTGTGCATAAAACAAGCAAAAAAATCTGCCAATAGGGTAAGCTAATTTTTCTTGAATGTTTCTTGAATTTAATGTTTAAGGAAAATGTTCAAGATTTTTTTGTGTTCCCCATTGGCAGATTTTTTTTGCTTGTTTTATGCACAAAATCACTTAAATGTGATATTTTCGATATAACAACTAGACTTATTTTCTTGGGTCATTTTGCTCAACAAGAAAAAGCATCTTAATTTAAGAATTTTTAGATATTTTTACTGAAAACAAGATAAAATACTAAGAATTTTTTTTCTTGAAAATAATTTTTTGCAGTATGTGACTTTTTCTTTCAGCAGAGTTATATTAAATAATGTGTTGGCTCTTCAGCTTCATAATGGTAATGGATAGTGCCCCATTTTTAAAGCTCCAAAAAGCACATCAATCCAACATAAACCAATGTGAATCTTTAAAAATGGGGCACTATCCATATACAAGCCATCTACACCTATGAGTAAAATATGGGCTAATTTTAATTTTTGGATGAACTGTTCCTTTAAGGATGTGTAAAACATTTCTAATTGCTTTAAGTGTGATTATGCATACAGTCTGCATGTTTACAAGATGCATTACAGGTTGTTTTTAAAGGGGACTTATCATGAAAATCTGACTTTTTCCATGTTTAATTGCTATTATACCACGGGTCTGTTGAATGCTGTATTCTGATTGGCTGAGAAATGTTTGTGGGTATGCATTAATTTCTGATAACCGCACACCTAACTTGTCAAATGTCTTAAAAAGAGGCACCAGAGCAATTTTGCATTAACCCTGGTATAGAAGGAGTATTTGACTCCGGTCCTTTGAATTATTTGAAAATAACGCACACCCGCGGTGTAACCACACTCCGCTTCGCGGGTGTGCATTATTTTCTTATAATTCAATGGCCCGTCGTCAATTATTCCTTACTAATTGGGTCCCCAGTGCTTCTATCAACCTAGAAAATGTGAAAAAGATCAACCTAGTAACTTAGTTTTGGTAAACCATTCTTTGCAAGCATGTGAAAAAATAGCTCATTGAAAATTTTGCTCCCCTTGTGATATCAGAAGGGGATCCTATTATTATAATAATACCACCCCTTAATCTGCACTATACAACCACAGCACTCCCATTTAATGCAGGAAGTGAGAGAGAGATTGAAAGCACAATTGAGTTTGAATTTCAACATACCACCATTATGGTGATCAGTGTTTGCATTTCTTCAGCTCATTTGCATTTTTCACCTACAAAATGACAATTTTAGTATGCTAGAATAAATTATGTTATTAATAAACGTTACATATGTATTGTGAGGACACCAAAGATTTATTTTACATCATAAAGTATTGTGTGCGGAAATGATCTTACGTTAAGCTATGAGTGTACACATCCAGTAAATGACACATTGACCTCCAGGGACCCCAATCATCCGCCGTAATGTGGGAGCTTTAAAACGTCCTAAGAGGGCTTATCTGGCCTACCTGAAGACTCGCTTTCATCTGTGTAAGTGTACCAACGGAGTGCTTTGAGTTTGTGTTTGCGTGAACTTTTCTGTCCCCTTCGAGCAGCATTTCTCTTCTTTCTCACAGCGTGTTTTGTGGATAACTGCTTTATTTTAAGAACTGAAAGTGTGGTGTTGCAGTGCGCAGAACAGTTTGTCCTCAAGCTGGTGGAGTGTAAAATGCTTTCATTGGCTAATGTTGTATCTGCATGTGGGTTTGCACAGGAATGCAAGTTTTGGAGTGGAACGGCATTTCCTTGACTGGTAAGACGTACGAGGAAGTCCAGGGTCTGGTTGGTCATCAGGTCGGAGAGGCGGAGTTATGTATCAGACTGTAAGTGTCCAGTTTTCCATTATACAGCTTTATAAAAGTGATTTGATGTGCACATTATATTGTCAAATCTCTTTAATCTCTAGGGATATAAATATGCTGTCTGAATCTGAAAGCT
This sequence comes from Misgurnus anguillicaudatus, assembly GCF_027580225.2. NCBI lineage: Eukaryota > Metazoa > Chordata > Actinopteri > Cypriniformes > Cobitidae > Misgurnus > Misgurnus anguillicaudatus. The sequence goes on from NC_073337.2 coordinate 28,659,802, forward strand.
CACACCTCGACTTTCAAGACCAGACCAAAGGTGAGACTCGTTTCACATCTCACATCAATGTCATGTCCTTATTAACCCTATAATTGCACATCCACTGATTTGCATTTTTAAATGGGCAGGTGACCGACCCCCACGTTCCCCAGGTGTGGACCCCAAGCAGCTGGCTGCAGAGTTGCAGAAAGTCTCCCAGCAGCAGGTGCCATCCACGTCTACGTCAGCGCTGGATAAGACCTCGGCGTCTGCCGGGTCCAGTGCGGTTCCGAGCCCTGGGCAACCCGGGTCTCCTTCGGTCAGCAAGAAACGCCACAGCAAGGTCTCACAGCGAACTCATGCTATGTGTACACATGCATAAATATAATAATTTTATTCAAATGAATAGTAATGCTGGGATTTTGTTTTTTAGACATCTGAGGCTGCAAAAACTCAATCCTATCCAGTGTCGGGAGATATCCAGGTAAACACATTTTCGGCTACCTAAATATAGTTAGTTCACCTTAATATAAAGATTCTTTTGTTTATATTTATAAATAATATTTATTATTATTTATTTAACCTCAAGTTGTTCCAAACATACATGTTGTTAATTATTCATGGAAGATTTTTCAAGGATTTCCACCTAGATATTGTACTTATTTACTATATTTTACGTATTTTGGCCAAAAATATGTTTTAAATATATGATAAATACATTTTGTAAAAATTGAACCTTTTTAAATTTGAAAATATATGTAGTTTTAACCTTCATATATCAACATCTATTTAAAAATTTATTTTAAGGACAAGCAAATACATTTCTAATTTTATAACCCATATGGCATAAAATTTGTTCTTGGCCAAAATATATTTTTAAATATATGGTAAATACAAACTAATTTTATAATGTATGTTTTTGAAGTTGAAAATATATTATTTTTTAATATTCAAACCTTATATTTTTAAAAGTTTTGTAACAAAGTTTTACTTCCAATGCAACGTGAATATATTTTCTTGGTTTTTTAATATATGGAGGACTAAATATATATATATTATATATTATATAAATATGGGCTGACAAAACATAAGTCGCATACAAATCACGATTTATCGCATACAAAATAAAAGTTTGTGTTTGCATAATATATTTGTGTGTGTATTGTGTGTAATTACTATTTATATATAAACACACACATACATTTAAGAAATTTAAGAAACATGTTATTTATGTATATATTTTTTATATAATATACAAAATAAAATATAACAAAATCTAATCTGCATTTATACAAAATAATTACCCACAGTGCACACACATATATTATGCAAAAACAAACTTTTATTTTGTATGCGATAAATCGTGATTAATTTTTTGACAGCCCTAATATATATATTAAATGCTTTCAAAATATACAAAAAATTATCTTGTAGGAAAAGAACGGTTCATCAAACTATGAAAATTCTCTTATTATTTACTCAACCTAATGCAATAATGTATGTGACTTACTTTCTTCAGTTGGACATGAATAACTAACAGTTTTTATATTAAAATGCATCATTTTGTTTTGTTATACGGAGCACAAATTTATATTTTGAGCTTTATTCGTGATCGATATGTTGCGTAACGGCACACCAAGTTCAAATAGGGCAGTGCTTTGATAACATTGAATCTCATTGGTTTTTGTGTGTCTTGTGACCTGTTGTTGGCATGTTTCGTCATGTCAGGTTTAAAACATATGTGAACCATATGAAATACAGTCTCGTAATCTAATGATAAGAGCATCAAAGTTTAATTTTGTGTAGATTTCAATCTTTGACCTTACTAAGTCAAATGTTAAACACATCAATAATATTTTTATATTAAAAAAAACGTATAAATGACTTGGTTTTCACCGACTGAGTCACACGTGCTCCCCTTATCTTATTAGTGACATCATCCAACCTATTTATTCATACTTGAATGTTATCATTTTAACTTTGCAGCTTCAAATCAATTATGACAAACAGCTGGGCAATCTCATCGTCCACGTTCTCCAAGCGCGAAATCTGGCACCGCGGGACAATAACGGCTACTCCGACCCGTTTGTTAAAGTTTACCTGCTGCCAGGTAGAGGGTAAGTAGGAAAACTTGTATGAATCTTGCCACAAAGTTAAAAAGTGTGTGTGGTTTAAGCCTCAGAGACCACAGACAGACCCCACCTTTCAATATTATGTTATAAAAAGAAAGTGCACCTTTATGCCAAAAGTTAAAAAAATCGCTATGCAAGTATGAAGATAGCATATTAGTTAATCTTTAAATGGGAAATATCATGAAAATCTGACTTTTGTCCATGTTTAAAGGTGCAGTGTGTAAATTGTAGCGACATCTAGTGGTGAGGTTGCGAATTGCAACCAACGGCTCAGTCCACCGCTCACACCTCCCTTTTGAAACGCATAGAGAAGCTACTGTAGCCGCCACGAGAAAAATATGTCATCGTCTGAGACAACTTACTAAAAAGTTTGTCCGTTAAGGGCTTCTGTAGAAACATGGCTGCACAAAACTGTGACTTTCACGTAAGGGGACCCTCGTGTATGTAGATAAAAACATTTCATTCTAAGAAAATAAAAACATAACGGTTCCTTATAAAAAAGTCTTTGTACACCACTGATCATATAGTTTTGTATATTATTTTGCATTTCTGTCAAGAGGTCCTTCTAAAAATTACACACTGCACCTTTAAGTGCTATAATTGGGTCCCCATTGCTTCTATTAAACTAGAAAATGTGAAAAATATCAACCCAGTAACTTAGTTTTGGTAAACCATTCTCTGCAAGCATGTCAAAAATAGGTCATTGAAATTTGTCTCCCCTTGTGAATGTCAGAAGGGGATCTTATTATAATAATACCGCCCCTTAATCTGCACTATTCAACCACGGCACTGACATTTAGGGAAGAGAGAGAGAAAAAAATTGACAGCACAATTGAGTTTCATTTTGAACAAACCGCCATTATGGTGATCAATGTTTGCATTTCATCAGCTCATTTGCATTTTAAAGGACACACCCAAAAACGGCACAATTTTGCTCACACCTAGAAAAGTGGCAATTTTAACATGCTATTATAAATTATCTGTGGGGTATTTTGAGCTAAAACTTCCCCTACGCACGTATTTTACATCTTAAAAAAGTGAAATGTCCCCTTTAAATAAACCTCACACACCCCTGGCACTGGACGTTAAACCTCCCTGAGCTATTTTTTTTATATAAGATGCTACTAAGAAATCAATTATTGTTAGCTTGTTTTAATGTGGTTGTATGTAAGTGTGTGTTTGTGTGTGCAGTGAGAGAGAAAATCAATTCCAGATATATTTATGTGTTAAACAATAGCATTGATTGCTGTATTGAAGTTGTGTGTGTGTGTGTGTGTGTGTGTGTGTGTGTGTGTGTGTGTGTGTGTGTGTGTGTGTGTGTGTGTGTGTGTGCATCAGACCATTGGCTCTCATCTGTTCATGCTGTACCCGATTGAATCTTGGACAACAGGAGCCCTTCATTTCTCTGCTCCATATGGGCATGAATGCATGAGCAAGTGCATTAAACAGTTTTGCGAGCAAACACGCACACGTACACACTTTTACAGGCCTTCACTCACAACCGGTTGTTGTTTGTTTTTGCTGCATGCTGGATCTTCACAGTCAGGTCATGGTTGTGCAGAATGCCAGGTATGTGATTCTTTACTATAGTACCCCAGACTTGGCCATGCTCGGACATGAACGGCCCGCTTTTATTGATTTATTGCGTTGTGTTTTGTTCTTTTATCTTCCTTTTGAATCATTGTTACATATTTCATTCTTTTCTCAATAGTATAAGCTCAAGTGCGCCTATACTAGACATTTACATTGTGCTGATCATTTTCCATTTGCCACCACTGTGTGACTGCATATTTAGTTGACCGAAAAGCATTTCTGTACCGTCTCCGGCCTGTTTCTCCGGCTGACCTCTTGTGGTTTGTTATAAAATTGCAGTGCGGAGAATAAAAGAAGATCCAAACACGCTCAGAAGACTCTGAACCCGGAGTGGAACCAGACGGTCATCTACAAAAACATACATCTGGAACAGGTCAAATAAACAAACACTTATCTATTTGCACGTACTGTTTATCTGTTATATTATGATCTGCCTAAAAAATAACAAACAGCAATCTGTATTCATATCTTTTTAAAACAATAAGCATTGAAATGTGCCATCATTTCACCATCTACACTGCAAAAAATGACTTTCTTACTTAGTATTTTTGTGTTGTTTTCAGTAGAAATATCAAAAAGATTCTTAAATCAAGATGTATTTTCTTGATGAGCAAAATTACTTAAAAAACTTAGTCTAGTTTTTAGACTTAAAACAAGCAAAAATACACTGCAAAAAATGACTTTCTTACTTAGTATTTTTGTCTTGTTTTCAGTAGAAATATCTAAAAATTCTTAAATCAAGATGTATTTTCTTAATGAGCAAAATGACCTAAGAAAATAATACTAGTTTTTAGACAAAAAATGTACAATTTAAGTGAATTCGTGCTTAAAACAAGCAAAATTATCTGCCAATGGGGAGAGAAAATTTTACTTGAATTAAGTGTTTAAGAAAAAAGAAATCTTATTTCACAGTTTTTTTTCTCACCCCATTGGCAGTTAATTTTGCTTGTTTTAAGGACAATTTCACTTAAATTGTATATTATTTGTCTTAAAACTAGACTTATTTACTTAGGTCATTTTTCTCATCAAGAAAAAGCATCTTAATTTAAGAATTTTTAGATATTTCTATTGAAAACCAGACAAAAATACTAAGTAAGAAAGTCATTTTTTACAGTGTAACCAAACTGCAAAAAAAGCAAGCAAACGACCCAAGAAAATAAGTTTAGATTTTAGACCAAAAATATCAAATTAAAGTGATTTTGTGCATAAAACAAGCAACAAAAATCTGCCAATGGGGTAATCACATTTTTTCTTGAATTTTTCTTCACAAATTGTTCTTTACAAAATCACTTAAATTTGATATTTTTGGTCTAAAAATTAGACCTATTTTCTTGGGTCGTTTTGCTCATCAAGAAAGTACATCCAAATTTAAGAATTTTTTGATATTTTTACTGAAAACAAGACAAAAATACTAAGAATTTTTTTTCTTAAATTTTTCTTGAATTTAGTGTTTAAGGAAAATGTTCAAGATTTTTTGCTTACCCCATTGGCAGATTTTCTGTGCTCGTTTTATGCACAAAATCACTTAAATTTGATTTTTTTGGGTCGTTTTGCTCATTCAGAAACAGCATCTTAATTTAAGAATTTTTTGATATTTTTACTGAAAACAAGACAAAAATACTAAGAAAGTAAGTCATTTTTTACAGTGTAACCAAACTGCAAAAAAGCAAGCAAACCAACCCAAGAAAATAAGTTTAGATTTTAGACCAAAAATATCAAATTTAAGTGATTTTGTGCATAAAACAAGCAACAAAAATCTGCCAATGGGGTAAGCAAATTTTTTCATGAATATTTCTTTACAAATTTTTCTTTACAAAATCACTTAAATTTGATATTTTTGGTCTAAAAATTAGACCTATTTTCTTGGGTCATTTTGCTCATCAAGAAAGTACATCCAAATTTTTTGATATTTTTACTGAAAACAAGACAAAAAAATACTAATACATTTTTTTCTTCAATTTTTCTTGAATTTAGTGTTTAAGGAAAATGTTCAAGATTTTTTTGCTTACCCCATTGGCAGATTTTTTTTGCTTGTTTTATGCACAAAATCACTTAATTGTGATATTTTTGGTCTAAAAACTAAACTTATTTTCTTGGGTCGTTTTGCTCATCAAGCAAAAGCATCTTAATTTAAGAATCTTTAGATATTTTTACTGAAAACAAGACAAAACTGCTAAGAATTTTTTTTCTTGAATATCATTTTTTGCAGTGGATAGACCCAATATTGTCCGGCTATGAGTAACCCACTTCTAGCAAAAATAAACTTGAATTTGGTTACTTGTATTTTGCCTAAATAACTTGTGAGATGGCTGATATTGCATTATGTAAGCAAAGTTAACAGTGACTACAAGCGGTTTGCCTTTATTAATTAATTTATTTGATTTATTTTGGGGTTTATTATTGGGGTTTATTGCAAAAAAAATACTTTCTTACTTGTATTTTCTTGACGAGGAAAATGACCTAAGAAAATTTGTCTAGTTTTTAGAGAAAAAAAACATAAAATGTAAGTGAATTTGTGCTTAAAACAATCAAAAAAATCTGCCAATTAGGTAAGAATTTTTTCTTGAATTTTTCTTGAATTAAGTGTTTAAGAAAAAAGTTCTCAAAGTTCAGAATTTTTTTATTTTGACTTATTTTCTTGAAAAAAAAAATGCATCTTGATTTAAAAAATGTTTGATATTTGTTCTGAAAACAAGACAAAAATACTAAGATTTTTTTTCTTGAATTTAGTGTTTAAGGAAAATGTTCAAGATTTTTTGCTTGCCCCGTTGGCAGATTTTTTTGCTTGTTTTGTGCACAAGGTCACTTAAGTTTGGTGTTTTTGGTCTAAAACCTAGACTTATTTTCTTGGTTCGTTTTGCTCATCAAGAAAAAGCATCTTAATTTAAGAATCTTTAGATATTTTTACTGAAAACAAGACAAAAATGCTAAGAATTTTTTTTCTTGAATATCATTTTTTGCAGTGGATAGACACAATATAGTCCATCTATGAGCAGTGCTTCTCAAATAGTGGGGCGGGACCCCCAGGGGGGGCTCGGAGCGACACCAGGGGGGGCGCACGAGCCCCTGGGGAAAATACTTTTTCAGGAAGTGATTTTTTTTGCACCGTCACTTAAAGACATTACACCCCATTCACGCTGATAAGCCACTTTATTTTTTTATTATTATTATGTATTGATTATATTTAATTTAATTTTTCAGTATCAAGTGGTCAAAAAATATTATACTTTATATAAGGATTGATTTTTTTATTTCAGGCAAATTGATGCATTTTAAGTCTTTTCTGTTACAGACTAAAAAACAATGTTATTCTTTGTTGTAAGTTGATCGATATTTCTTTTTTTTGTTTTCTTTTTGTGTTTTCTCAATGTTAATAAGGATACAATGTTTTGCAGATGTGTAATTTTATAGACAATTTATACTATTTACAGTCGCGGCGGAGAGTTGGGGGGGCGCGAAATGTTTACTTCTTCTTAGGGGGGGCGTGACAGAAAATAATTGAGAAGCACTGATCTATGAGTAACCCACTTCTAGCAAAAATAAACTTGAATTTGGTTACTTGTCCATTTGCCTAAATAACTTGTGAGATGGCTGATATTGCATTATGTAAGCAAAGTCAACAGTGACTACAAGCGGTTTGCCTTTATTAATTTATTTATTTTGGGGTTTATTACACTGCAAAAAAAAATACTTTCTTACTTGTATTTTCTTGACGAGGAAAATGACCTAAGAAAATTTGTCTAGTTTTTAGAGAAAAAAAAAACATAAAATGTAAGTGAATTTGTGCTTAAAACAAAAAAAAAATCTGCCAATTAGGTAAGATTTTTTTCTTGAATTTTTCTTGAATTAAGTGTTTAAGAAAAAAGTTCTCAAAGTTCAGAATTTTTTTTTTTAATTTTGACTTATTTTCTTGAAAAAAAATGCATCTTGATTTAAAAAATGTTTGATATTTGTTCTGAAAAAAAGACAAAAATACTAAGTAAGTAATTTATTACTTACAATGTAAATTTTCAATGATAGCCCAAATTTTGCCTTGTTTAAGCCTAGATGTCTATGTTTGGACCGCTATTAGATGTCTTTTAAATGCAAGTTTGCTTGCTGGGTTGTGACACATTGTTATTTTATGACCAGATATCCAAACAATCCAAAGGTTCACATATTTGATTCAAAATGTAGATGTTTCAGAAAAAAATCTATTTTTGTCTTATTATTACATTTATACGTTGTTTCCGAAAAGAGCTTTCATCATATCAGTTATCAGAAAAACCCAAATAAAATCTGATTTCAGTTTGATGCAAAATGCTTTTTACTGTCAACACTCCACATCGGTTTGAAGTTTCAATTATGTGAGAGCTCCTCAGAGAGACTGCCAGGCTTTGGTGCAAACAATGCAAAGCCTTCAGTCTCCCAGACGTATTTAAGCCTAATTAAGACCAAAGATCTCCTTCAGTATCTTCAGCTCTCTGAGACGTCTGCTGACAGACGTGATTGATGCGTTTTAACTGCACTATTGATGCGAGGCGAATGGGTTTTAATTGAGACAGAGAATACAAGGAAGGTAGGAAGGATTATATATGAAACCATCTGGATTAGGCGGTCTTGGATCTGTTTGACATGTTTGTTGGTGTAAATGCAAAGAAAATCATTTTCTTAATCATTAGTTTTGTATTTTACTTCAGAGTAAAATGGGTGAGAAAATAAGACTTGTGTAAGATGCAAAACCCTCTAAGTGCGTCTGACACGTTCTCGTGTAAATTAGCATTTTAATACGGTTTTTATGTTTAGTAATTCAGTAATTTCACTTTAATGACAATGAAAAATCACTTTAGCATTTCATTGGTATTTAAAGGGATACTCTGCAAAAAATGAAAACTACCTAAATCTCTATCATCACCTAACGCCACTCTTGTCAAACAGTATAGGAGCCACTTCAACACAGTATGCGGCGATAATGCACCTTAACGTTGACATTTAACGAAGAACACTCTAAAAATGTCTGGGTTATTTTTGACCCATAATGACGTGCTGGGTTAAAAATTAATGTTGGGTTGTTGTTATGCAACCATGAGGTGTAATAACCCAGCAGTTGGGGTAAAATAGCATTGGGTCAATATTTAACCCAACACATGTTCTGTCCAATATTTACCCATTATGGGTCAAAAATAACCCAGACATTTTTAGAGTGAAGTCTTAAATCATGGGGTAGTTTTCATTATTTGCGGGATTGTCCTTTTAAGAAATTTGACTATGTTTCTCTGCAAAACCCTTTAAGTTCATGCACTTTTTGGGACAAGACAAAGGAAATAGTTGCAAAATCACTAAAGATGCACCTAGAAACACTGCAAGTGATAAAAGTCAGAAACATTCTTGTTGTATTCAACTCCAAGTACTCACCAGAGACCCAAGTTTAAATGTAATCCACCACTGCAAAAAAAGATTTTCAAGAAAAAAATTCTTAGTATTTTTATCTTGTTTTCAGTAGAGACTATATAAAAATTCTTAAATTAAGATGTTTTTTCTTGATGAGCAAAAACGACCCAAGAAAATAAGTCTAGTTTTTAGACCAAAAATATCAAATTTAAGTGATTTTGTACCAAGCCTCTAAGGTTACATTGGAGTAAAGAAAATCTAAAGTTTAGTTTTGCGTGCTCATGTGAAACTATCGTGTGCTCACGTGTAACTTTCGCGTGCTCATGTGTAACTTTCGCATGCTCGCGTGAAACTATCGCATGTTCACGTGAAACTTTCATGTGCTTACGCGAAACCATGTGCAGAATTTTTTTTACGTTTAGTTTCGCGCTTGCACATAAAACTATCACGCACGCATGTGAAACTATTGCTCGCGCACATGAAAGCGAAAGTTTCACATGCGCGCGCGATAGTTTTTACGTGAGCACGTGAAAGTTTCACCTAAGCACGCGATAGTTTCACGTGCGCATGCGAAACTAAGCTTTATTTAATTTTTGCTCCATGTCCCCTTAGGGGCTCCATAATTTTGTGCATAAACAAGCAAAACAATCTGCCAATGGTGTAAGCAAAAAAATCTTGAACATTTTTCTTAAACACTAAATTCAAGAAAAATATAAAAATTAGCTTACCCCATTGGCAGATATTTTTCCTTGTTTTATGCACAAAATCACTTAAATTTGATATTTTTGGTCTTAAAGTCATTTTTTGCAGTGCATCTCTCACGTAACTTCACTGTCCTTTCTGAATAAAGGTTACAACATTTGGTCAATATATATTTAGCAAATCTTCATTAACCGGGTAAAAAACATGCAGCTTGACAATTGAAATCTGACGCATATTCGCACCAGTTACCAGTTTGTTAACTCAATATATTCTCTGTCTATATCCAAAAGTTTTCCTTTTTAGTAATTTTATTTTGTTTTACATTTAGATTTGGCAGATGCTTTTATTTGGCAGATGTATTTTATTTAGCATACCTTTGCGGATATTTACAAATAAAAATGAAACAGAAATTGAGATGATGATTGTGATTGTTATTGATGATGTGTTGTGATGTGTGTTTAGCTGAAAAAGAAGACATTGGAGGTCAGTGTTTGGGACTATGACAAAAGCTCCGCCAATGACTTTTTGGGAGAGGTGAGAGGTTCATTTAAAGCACTTTAAAGACTAAAGGTCTGTTTCTGTTTACATCCATTGAATCCAGTGTCAGACATTAACACTGGAAAAACTGTCCCAGGAAAATAAAATTCAATTAAAATGTATTTTTTTATCATTTGGATACCCAAGTTAACAGTTTGGTATTCATGAAATAAAAAAAATGACCTGGAGTCCCATCCCAAAACTGTATAATTTTGCTGACTTGGTATGTGTATGAAGTCACATTGTTTTATTTGAAAATCTTCTGCATTATCTTTGTTTGTGGATGTTTAGGTGCTGATTGACCTGTCAAACACATCTCAACTGGACAACGTCCCACGATGGCTGCCTCTGAAGGAGCAAAGCGAAGGTGAACATCATCGTCGCTCTCACTCGGGACAGAGCCGCCAGCATTCGCCCAAACCTCCCGGAGGTCACGGAAGCTCACCCAAAACCTCCAGCCACAGCAAGGAAGACTCTCCAAAATCCTCTGTTATCAAGAGTCGTAGTCACGGCATCTTCCCCGACCCTGCCAAGGGTAGGAGCGAACACCGCATGCCATCAGTCTGCGATGTCTCTCACTTTTTCACACCAAATAAATCTTTTTCTTAATCAGTTTTTGTACAGTACAAAGCAAGTTTATTTAGACCTAAAGGGGCACTTTGTAAATTTTAGCAGCCTCTAGTGGTGAGTTTGTGAATTGCAACCAACAGCTCAGTCCAGTGCTCCCCCCTTTCTTTTTGGATTATATTTTTAATCATTTTGGAAATGTATAGCCCTAGTTGCTATTTACTAAATGTATTAATGATGTGACCTCTGAAATTTTTCTTTCAATAAGGACAATTTTGTTTAAGGGATATCAAGACCAAAATACTGATCAAGAAAAAGATTTTTTGCATCGTTTCAGTCTTTCCGTCTTCTGCGCTCTGTTCATCCCTCTTGCTGTCATTTCTATTCGCTCTCTCTACTTTCTTTCTGTCTTCACGTGATCTCTCCATCCTATATTACTCAAGCTTCCTAGCTTTGGCTTCCTGCTCTCCATACTGTATATGTGTGTTTAGATCACGACAGCGCTGAGCTCACCAGCGCTTCACTCCAGCCACCTCACGCAGGGTGTGACAGGGCCGAAAAGGCAGAAAGCAGCCTGTCAAGATGCTAACTAGGGCACAGTAGTTGGACTTTAAGTATTACATCAGCTGTTTCAGATGGAGACTCAACCTGACTAGTTTAACTAGAATATAAATAGATCAAATAAGACAGCAGTAAGGCTAAAGCAGCTTGTGTAATTCGGTTTTGGTTGTTTTAGACACGCAGGTCCCCACTATTGAGAAATCTCACAGTAGCCCCGGCACATCCAAGCCGTCCCTCTCCGAGGGCCAAGCCCGTCCCCGCGGAGTCCCCCGTGCTCACGGCAAAAACGGCACGGCCCGGGCACACCTTGACAATGCCGCTGCGACGTCCGAAGCTGCCGGCCCGCAGCCTCGCCAGCAACCAAGTAAACGACGCAAATAAAACCTCCACAGCATGGCTGCCTCCGCACTCATCTGTTCCTTCTTCTGTTTGTTTTCCTCCCTGTTATTGTTTGATTTTCCCTATTTTTTTCTGTTTTCTCCCTTATATCTTCCTCTAATACCCCGTGTAGTCACAGTCTGCTTACATTATGTCCTCCTCCTCGGTACACAAACATACTGGGACAATACTGTTCCTATTAATACATTGTCACATTTTCATAAGAAGTCTCATTAAATATTTATTGTCTACAGTCAAGCTAATAAATAATAAACCAATAAATAATTAACCGAGCTAAACTACTATTAACCATCTATGGAATACCTATTGGTTTTTATTACGAATGCACAGCTATATCGGCCAATAATCGGTATCGGCAGATAAAAGCATTTAAAAATAAAAAAGTAAAGAGCAAACTATAAAATTCTTTTTTTTTTTAAAAAAGACATTTTGTATCTGGGCATCCCTAATTTATATCATTTATTTATTTTAGGGTTTTCAAAAGATTAATGACGATTAATCGCATACAAAATAAAAGTTTGTGTTTGCATAATATATTTCTGTGTGTATTGTGTGTTATTATTATATACATATAAATACACACATACAAACATGTTATGGAAAAATGTTAATTAAAAAAAATCTAATGTATGCATATTTAAAAAATAATAATAAATAAATAAATACATAAATTATATATATAATTGTTTCTTAAATACATAAAAGCATTACACACAGTGCACACACATAACAAGCTTTTATTTTGTATATGATTAATTGCGATTAATCTTTTGACAACTTTAAAATCAAATAAATAAATGTATAACAGTGCACACACACATAACAAGCTTTTATTTTGTATATGATTAATTGCGATTTATAATTTGACAACTTTAAAAATAAATTAATTAATTAATAACAGTGCACACACAGATAACAAGCTTTTATTTTGTATATGATTAATTACGATTAATCTTTTGACAACTTTTAAATAATTGAATAAATGAATAACAGTACACACACACATAACAAGCTTTTATTTTGTATATGATTAATTGCGATTAATCTTTTGACAACTTTAAAATAAATAAATGAATGAATAACAGTGCACACACACATAACAAGCTTTTATTTTGTATATGATTAATTGCGATTAATCTTTTGACAACTTTAAAATAATACAAATAAATAAATGTATAACAGTACACACACACATAACAAGCTTTTATTTTGTATATGATTAATTGCGATTAATCTTTTGACAACTTTAAAATAAATAAATAAATGAATAACAGTGCACACACATAAGCTTTTATTTTGTATATGATTAATTGCGATTAATCTTTTGACAACTTTAAAATAATTTAAATAAATAAATAAATGAATAACAGTGCACACAAACATAATAAGCTTTTATTTTGTAAATTATTAATTGCGATTGATTTTTGATATATATATATATACTACAAATACAAAATTGAGCTGAATTTAGCTCAGTAGTAACACCAAGGACATAGAATCGATTCCCAGGGAAAACAAAAACTGATAACTGTGTGTCTTAAATGTGGTTTTATAAATGTTAATGAATGGTAAACTTTAAAAGTAAAACTTTCTGTTTTGACCTAAACTAGTGCTCAAATGTTAAAAAATATTTCTTACCTATTCTGGTAACATTTTGATTCTCCCAGGCTTCAATAAGATGCCAAAGTAAAAGATGCCAATGCGGACTTCTCCGGTTACCTGTGCATTTCCTCCTCTTAAGTTATTTTAAATGAAAACAGCTTAGCTTACCACATTATTAAAAGTTAAGAACCACATGATCCAAAGTAAGACATCCCTGACATTAAGCATCCCATTTTTCCCACCGGAGCCTTAGTCCAGCCCCTTTTAATTTAAATACCTTATTATTTGTCCCCTTATTTATGAGTTGTGTTTTATCCCAAATGGCCGGCTTTTCAGCAGCTACCCCTCTGCCCACCGACATGGCCGTGCATGTGGCCACCGCCCGCTCCTCAAAGCACCATCCCACCCTGCCTCCACTCTCTCCGCAGCTCTCGCTGGCCTACACTGCACCTCAGTCGACGCACAAAACCCGAGCCCGGGCGTGCGTGCGCGCTGGGGCTGCATGTGACTTTGACCTACAGTAAAAGCTGGTGGTGTCCGTGTTGTGACGAGTTCATACTCTGAGTCTCCATCTCGCCCCCCTTCTCCCCTCTCCTGACCCTCTCCCTCATCGTGGCCGGTATATGGCCCCAGCCCAAAATGGCCGCCTCGACCAGAGGCAACACAGGCACAGCGTAGCCGGTGTGCTCACCGTTCAGGCAGCCCCATCCAATGAGATCCCTGCCGGCCGTCACCTGACCCTCAGGAAAGCCTTGTCGGAAGAGAGGCCGCAGCCGGACGGAGGTGAGAGTTCTCGTGTGATTGCCGATGTGCAAGAGAGAGAGAGAGAGAGGATGTTGAGTTACTAACGCACATCTGTATAGCGAGAACCAATCACAGGAAATTCATGCAGCGAGTCGCAGTCTGGTTCAGCAGTCTCGCAACGTGCTAAAACCAGGACGCCTAAATATAAAGAGACCCTACCCCTGGTGTTACCGTTGCCGAGTCTGTTTGGAAAAGACTGTGTGCATGAATTACGTGCCGAAATCACCCACATCCAACCATCACCCATCACTCAATCTTTCAAGCACTCAACATCGTACCAACACACTAAAATCCCCAATATAAATAGTTAAACAATTAAAATAAACACGTGGATTACTAATAAACATGATTTAATTTGTTATGTCTGTCTAAGCTTTTGCTTCTGTCATGTGATGTGTGCTTAGCATATCTCTGTGCTGTGATATTTCCTTTCATGTATGATGTGTGGTCACGCTTTCTTTAAATGTTACCAGTGGATCTATATATATATATGTGTGTGTGTTTGTTGGGGTGAATGCGTGGAAATCAACCCCTGCTCCTTCACTTACTATAATAGTCGCCAGGCACCAGTAGTTAGGCCAATAGTAAATGTTACTCATGCAACTCATATAGTCCGCTATTTAAAAACAGCATCCCGCAGCCACCGATCTGGTGATGCTCCTGTTACTGCAGCCTCATTGGACAGCGGTTTGAGTGGCAGTGCCTTCAGCCTATTGGATGAAGAGGGCGGGACCAATGCGGTGGATAGTGCCATTTTCCAGGTTCCTAGATTGTAAGTGCTTTCTTTAAATATATTTGTAAAGTCGTAGATGAAACAATGTTTTATTTTCTTTATGCTGGTGAAAGTGTTGGTATGTAAGTCACAAAATATTATTTTATTTAATTGCTCGTGAGTTTTAACCACATGCTTACTGTAACCTGATGTTGTTTATTAGTAGCGGGAAGATTCCAAACGGCACAGACGCGGTGAAATCTGTTCATGAAGACCCAGAGGGTAATATTTGTATGATTTTATGTGTGATGTTTGTGTCTGTTGTAGGATGTTCATATTAACCACGAACGATTAATATTATCAGTAAAAAAAATTGTTACTGCACGGTGCGTTTCGACACATGCTTTCAGACATTTCGCCACTTTTTATACTTATTTGTGAATGGCCTGTAAATGACACGAATTATCCCTGACGGTCTGGTAAAGTAATCATTTGTATGAGAAATTATTTGTACCGATATGTGTCCGTGCTTAAAGTATGGCATGGAAGCTGCATGGAGACGCGCATGTTTGCGCAAGATGGTGCGGTCCGTGTGCGTTTACACCAGACGTCAATGGAGCGGATAAATTGCACTATTCACAACTAGTTGGACGCTTGAACATTTTGAGTTAACTCGATTAATTTGTGCGTCAAATTCATGTCATTTGCACGTGAAATGCAGACGCATATATATATATATATATATATATATATATATATATATATATATATATATATATATATATATATATATATATATATATATATTTATATATATTTATTTATTTATTTATTTATTTAATTATTTATAGATCTCTTTCTTCCAAGCAAGATCCTTTTTATTCTTGTTTATTATAAAAATATGAAGATGTGTCGTATATATATATATATATATATATATATATATATATATATATATATATATATATATATATATATATATATATATATATATATATATATATATATATATATATATATTTATTTATTTATTTATTTATTTATTTATTTTTTTATTTATTTATAGATCTCTTTCTTCCAAGCAAGATCCTTTTTATTCCTGTTTATTATAAAAATATGAAGATGTGTGTCGTACAGCTCTGGGTATCCCCATACAGCAACAATGATTTTGTCCTTTTGTATTTCTGCCTCTGCTTGCTACATCGTTATCACGTCACTACTAGAGCAAGCTCCTGATTGGTTAACGTTTTTTTTAACTTGCGCGATTCGCGTGAATCACGCGTTACATGCGCATCAATTAAATGTTTGTATTGTTTTTACTGTGTTATCGGTTAATGGTTAACAAGCTGCGATTGTTGATCGGGAAAATTAACTGAAATTGAATAAGAATGTATTATATTTTTAGGGCTACGTATCACGATACATTGTGCTGCAATGTGTTGAAATACATTGCGTTACTGTAAAGCAAGAAAATAGAGTTGGGGATTTCCTCTTTTTTTTAGGCATATAATAGGATATAATTTTAGGAAAGCTGTGATTGAGAACACTTCATCATATGCAAATCTTAGCCAAAAAAAATTCCCTATGTTAGTACTTCCTGTCACTGTATAAATTTAGAGATAAGAAAAAAATGCTATGTTGTAAGCGGGATGTAAAAAAATTGAATAAAATATATATTGAAATTGCATTTTTGGGAATCGGTAAAATATTGCCAAACAAAATTTCATGATACTCACATATGTATCAGTATTTTCTTACACCCCTAATTATTTTATTGGTAACACTTTACAATAACGTTTTATTTGTTAACATTAGTAAATGCTAACATGAACAAACAACGAACAATATAATAATCTCAGCATTTAATAATCTTTGTTAATAAAGGTTAATGTCCATAAAATTGTTCATGTTAGTGCATTAAAGGAATAGTTCACTTTAAAATGAGAGTTCTGTCATAATTTACACATCCTCATGTTGTTCTAAACCTGAATGATTTTTTTTTCTGATGAACACAAATTATGGTAAGCACACAGCAGTAAGTGACCATTGACTTCCATAGTAGGAAAAAAATATTTTGGAAGTATTGTGATAAATGACTAAAAGAATATTTTGATAAATGATGGTAAGCACAAAGTTGACGTTACCCATTACATTCCATCATATTTTTGTATTCCTACTATGGAAGTCTATGGTCGCTTGCTGCTGTTTGTTTCCCATCATTTCTCAAAATATCTTCTTTTGTGTTCATTAGAAAAAAAGAAATTCATAGAACAACATAAGGATGTTTAGAAAAAAGTTTAAAAAGTTTAGAACAACATGAGGATGAGTAAATGATGACAGAATTTTCATTTTAAAGTGAACTATCCCTTTAACTAATGTTACGTTACAACATTCTTGTACCATTTTATTTACCCACTGATACAACTGGTTTTCCAAAGTACTACTTTAACTACAGTACTGTAAATGTTGACTTGACCCAGACTTTAAAATATTGAGATTAACAGTTTTTGTGTGTTTTTTAGGTAAAACTCAGGTGGTGGGAGAGATCAAGATCGCCCTAAAAAAGGAGATGAAAACAGAAGGAGAACACCTGGTGCTTGAGATTCTACAGTGCAGGAACATCACATACAAATTCAAGTCTCCTGACCACCTACCAGGTATCAAGTTGTCTCATCTTATGCGGAAAAAAATGATATTAATATCTCAGAGGTACTTATTGGTATTAAAGAGTGCATGGGTGATTCTCACGAAAACTTGGTTTTAAAAATGTCAAGCATGAAAATGTAAAAATTGCTTAAATTAACTTTTTTCCCACCAGACATTGAAAAACAAAGTCTGGAGTAAATGGGAACATTAATTTAAAAACTTTTACTTATCATTTAACACTTTTTGTAACATAATTTTAAAAATTAGTCCTAAAAAATCTCATTACCGCAACAGTCAGAAAACATCAACACTGACATATTTTCAAAATGACATGACAAACCTGAAAGAACATAATTTGGAGATTCTGCACATGCATTTAAAATCAAAGTATTATGCTTCTATTAATTAAATTAACATTTAATAAGCATCTGTTGCGGTAATGATAATCAAAATGTCGTGTAAGCATTCTGACAAGACAATATTTCAAATTAACTGTAAAAAAATGATCTTACCTGGTAGCCATCTTGAAGTATCTGGTCCATGTGCTTGGTCACTCAAAATCAAACTTTATTAAAATTCTGTATGTGTGCTTGAACTGTTCTCAAAAAGTGTTGCGGAGGATGAGAACATCAGGCATGGACACATCATTTTCCTAATTTTTCTTCATTATTATTATACATGAATATTCAGTAAATACTTTTTCTGTCATCTAAAGTAGTCTAGCAAAACATCCATTTATTTTTTTTCTTAATATTTTTGTGTTAATTTGATTACAACATAACGCATGTTCAAACACAGCCGGACACATTGCGGTAATGAGAATTTCAGCAGAAAATGAGATAAAATTTACAATTATAAATTCTTATGTTGAAATCACACATTGTGCAAGGTAGAACACAGTATTGTGTTAATTCTGATGCTTTTTAATGTTACTATATTACACATTTTAAAGCTAAAATCATTACTGCCGTGGTGTTTCAATGGTTTCGTGAGAATCACCCACATATTAGTACCTCACCAGTACATACTGGTACCAAATGTATAAATATCTGTAGCTAAATGGTACATACTAGGATATTTTTAAAAGGTATAGCCCTAGTGACAGGGTGGGACAATTTTTTTTACTATTTTTTTCTGACTTGTATCTATAGCGTTGTCAGACAGTTGACTACCGTAACGTTAGCACATCAAAAAGATGTTTAAACATATGCAGATGTGTGTTTGTATGCATATAGTAAAATACATCTCGCTAATGGTTTTTACAGACCTGTATGTGAAGCTCTATGTGGTAAATGTGGCCACCCAAAAGAGGATAATCAAAAAGAAGACCAGGGTGTGTCGTCACGATCGAGAGCCGTCTTTCAACGAAACCTTTCGCTTCTGCATGAACCCAACTGGTCATTCTATTCAGGTACGTACTGTATAGTCAAGCAAAGCAATGCTTCTCCACCAGAGGGCGCTCCACACTACATAGAGGTGTTTTAATTACCCCCACATCAAACATGTGATTCTTATCCCCCCAGCTGTTTCTGGTTTCAAACGGTGGCAAGTTCGTAAAGAAGACCCTGATCGGCGAGGCCTACGTGTGGCTGGATAAGGTGGACCTGCGGAAACGGGTGGTGAGCTGGCACAAGCTGCTGGCCAGCACAGCTCAGATCCACTCCTAAACACGGCGAGTGGATGAGGCGTAAGAAGAACCGGACCGGGAAGCGGAGTCTCACATCTCCGCTAAACTCTTCGGGACTAAACTTGAGGTTGAATTTCGAGGGCCGACACAGGGACGGACTTGGCTACTCAGTTGCACAGGCACGTGTGATTGTGTTAACCCAAGACATGGAGAAACAGGTGTATAACAGTGTTTACCAGAAGGTGATCTGATCTGAAAGTTAGAAAACCCTCTTGCAGGTGCAGAACTGATTCAGGCGCATATGTGCGTAGACCACATTTTTAAGCATACTTTTTTCACAATCGCACTTAAACTTTAATTTAAACTTTACCGCCGTATGTAAAATAGCACCACAATACGGAGTTAGATGCTAGAATGAAAGTTTAACTATTTATTTCTAAAAGTTTGTTTATATTATTATTTGGAGCCAAGTCAGTTGTTTGTGCATCAAATTATATAAGAAAATTATAATTGTCATTATTTACAGATGAAGGATAAAGACAGATATCATATATGTTATTTTTATATGATAGAGATTAATTTAGTTTAAGATATTTATCACGTATGCACCGATATATCGGTTTATAATCGGTATCGACCGATATAATCGGTGTCGGACAATTGTTCCAAAACAACCAATGATCAGGGCAGATTATATACTGGCAAACAAATGGGTGGAAAAATACATCAGAACTCATGCTAGGAGTAAAAAGCAAAATTATCGGTACGTTTCGATATCGGTAGAGTAAGTAATCGAATATCTGCCATTTTGTATCGGTGCATCCGTAATATTTATCATTTCTTTTCTCCAGATGTTATTATGTGTTGACAGAACAGATATTTAAATCATATTATAAATGGTCTAGAAGAGTATTTTATGGTATATTATATAGATGGATATAAATGAATGAAATATGATTTATTGGGTGTTGTGATGATACGTTGTGCTAGTATGGTAATTCATCCTTTAAGATCACAGAAGTAGTTTTCTGTGTGATACAACTAAGTTCAAATAAAGTCTCTTTTGTCCTGCTGAGCTAAAAACAGTGCATTGTGGGAAATTAATAGGATCGATTGAAAGAAATTGAAAAGACCTGTTCGTTTGTTATCTCATTTGATGAATGTGACAGCATATGTATATCAATCTCTAATTCGAAGCATCGGTTGAAATGTTACAGTACATGATTTGCACTTCGTGTTTAGCATCTTAAGAATGTAATGGCTGGTAGAGCTTTGTTTAAAAAATAGGCATCCATGCATTATCGTCGAACATACTGGTAATACACAACACACTCTTGGTTTCTCAATGATTTGAGTTTAAATATATCTCATATATCTGATACAATATATCTATTATGTTTTATTATAAAACAAACTCTTAAACACTCAGGTTTTGATGAGGCATTTGTGAATAGCCTTGTAATACGTAAATGTTATTGGCTGATCTTTGGTCTAAGCAGGCTGATCTTTGATCTCAAAGGCTTGATGCTTAGATCAAGGGCGATAACAATGAGGATCAGGGTGATGACATCACAATTTATTCATTTAATTTAATCAATTATTGTGGATAGCTGCAATGATCTTTTTAGTTTACATATTTGAAAGATGCTGAGCACTTAATCTCATACTTTACGAACTGTGTGGCCACCTCACCATGCAATGCCATTATTGTGATTTTTTTATGCTTTTAAATAACACATAACCCAGTATAGCTTTTCCATGTCAGGCAACATCAAAATCTCTCATAATTATCCAAGGTTAAGGGTTTGAGACCTAAATATAGTCTTAAACTTTTAACCTGTGCCAAACTACCAAAATCCACAGGTTCTGTGTATGTTATTCTATGCAATTTAAAACGCATCTAGTGTACTGATCATTAAGCGGTCCGAGAACATGAATAAGGACTCTTTTTTATTTTTGTAAGCTTTTTTCACTTGATAAATATTGTTTGTTTTTATATATTTGGTTGTATCTTTTGCTTAATGCTTGTTTGATTTTTTTTGCTATTTTGAGTTTATGTAACAATGAGGAAAAATGAAAAGGTGATATTAACCTACATACGCTAGTTATTTAAGTGTACATAAATGTGACCATAGCAGACAAGTCATGTTGTGTTCGTCATAGGCCACTGCAACCATCC
This sequence comes from Misgurnus anguillicaudatus, assembly GCF_027580225.2. Classification (NCBI taxonomy): domain Eukaryota; kingdom Metazoa; phylum Chordata; class Actinopteri; order Cypriniformes; family Cobitidae; genus Misgurnus; species Misgurnus anguillicaudatus. The sequence continues at coordinate 28,681,203 of NC_073337.2, forward strand.
AACCACAGTGTCTAGAAATACAAATACAATCTGTGTTTACTCAATGCATTAGCTATAAAAATGCTCAGCTTTCACTATATATTCTGACCTGCCAGAATGTGTGTTATTCATTTTTATGTTTATAGTTAGATGCGATTAATGCATATATAAAAAGCAGTCATTTGAACAAATAATCATTCATACATTAATCAATGCAGCCTCCTTTGAATAATCAGAGCATGCTCGAATCTCACTTTCACCCCAAAAAAGTAATTCAATAAAAAAAGCCATGTAAATAAAATAGTTTTCTTTTGTACAGATAGGATCTTCAATTAGTTTTGTGGTTCAACAAAGAGCACGTGTGTGGGGAAAGGTACAGAGCGATTGTGAATTGATCTGTGTGTTACATGTTGTACATGCACTAGAGTAAAAGCTTTTCCCATACAAGCCTCTGATGAACTGGACTTGATCTGCACAACAGACACAAATTTAACCATGTATAATAATAAAGAACAGAAGCTGACCTTATGCTGACTCGAGTAGAATCAGGAAACGTGTGGTGTTTTCACTTTGGATGTTGCATGTTTTGTTGGTGGTTTGTTCATACTATTTTTGTGTCCAGATTCTATTTACAGACAGATTAAAAAATCGACGAAAAGTCAATCGGATATGTATGCTGACTGTACAAAGATATGCTTGTATAATCCGTCTGGTTTTCCACTCAATGTAAACTGATAAAAAAAATTAACTGTCATGGTTTTTGTGGTTGTACACAAACGGTATTGATAAATTATGCAAATTGTGCTGTAATAAAAGGCTATTGCCCTAAATCTAAATATTAAATAATATATGTAAAATTCTCCTGGAGGTGAATTATTTTGTAAACACTTCTATCTATCCATCTATCCTTCTATCCATTATCTATTTATCCATTTATCACACTTATTTTGTAAACACAATTCATATCCCTATATCTGTCTGTCTTTTATCCATCCAATTCCATTTTAAAGGGGACTTTCACAAGACTTTTTAAAAATTTAAAATAAATCTTTGGTGTCCCCAGAGCAGGGCCGGAGTGGGGCCACTTTTCAGCCCGGGAGTTTCAGGCCCAAGACCGGCCCACTTTTTCCATAGTGTTATTCCAAATTAGCACTTTTTTCAAATTGGATAAATAAAGCAACAGTTCAGCTCTTACTATAGTTTTTATTAATATCATGGTTCAACAAATAAGGTAAAAGTTAAATAATATTTCACTTAAGATGAGAAGTTAACAAAAATATTCCTCTACACTCTGTGTTATTTTTGACCCATAATGGGTAAATATTGGACAGAACAAATGCTGGGCCAAAAATAACCCAATGTTGGGCTGTTGTTATGGAACCATGGATTATAATAACCCAACAATCGGGTTAAAACAACCCAGCATTGGGTCAATTCCAACCCAGCAGTGTGTTCCGTCCAACATTTACCCACCATGGGTCAAAAACAACCCAGCCCTGTTTAGAGTCTATTCCACAAGGAAAGGTTGATAAATTATTAGCATTGCTAATGCTATGAGGCCTATGATTAATCAGATGCAAATAGAAATATAAAACCCAGTCCTAATTAAAAAAGAAAACAATTTGACAAAAAATATTAAATCCAATATTGGGTAAATATATAGCATAAAAAGTGATTTATAAGCTTTTTTTAGGCTGCTCATTTTTGACTGGGAACACAAAAGGTGTTATATGGTTCTGAACACAACCTGAGGGTTAAATAACTTTAATTCATATTGTTTACTCATTGCCTCCTCGTTTTTAGCGGGGAACTGGCTTATCTGCTGCTCAGAAACTGCTTGCATAATATTTGCAAAGTCTATGAATCGCATGTATACACAAAAGGCTAATATTTTAACAAAAAAAATGTTGGCTTGTAAATAGTTTGAAAACGGTAGGCCTATTAGCCGAATAATTACGTTGCTAATGCTAACCATTACTAGGCTTATTTCTCTTTAAGTTACCTGTTGTCACTTTTGTTTGTCCTCTTGAAAATAAATCTGTAAGTTTGGCACATTTGGCAGCATCCTCCTACAATGACTTTTTTCTTCAACCTGTTTTTTTACGCCCTCCTCCTCTCAGACGCGTTTTGTTACGGTAGCGCGGGCCCAGCCTACCGGAGAAAAGTTTTGGAAAAGACGTGCTATGGACCGAACCAACTCTGTGGGAGGGGAGGGGAAAACTCCTTCACATGGTACAACCCATGCAGAGGCTGCGCGCTGCAGTGTCAATGCGAAACGTGTGAAGTGTCATTTAAGAGAAGACAGACTCACTAACGTGACAAATGTAAAAAAAAAAAAAAAAAAAAACTCGACCGGCCCAAAAGTGAAGCGGCCCACCGGGAATCCTCCCGGTTCTCCCGATTACCCACTCCGGGCCTGCCCCAGAGTATGTATGTTAAGTTCTAGCTTAAAATACCATAATAGATTTATAATAGATTTATTATTTATTACTTTATTATAACATGATGTTAAAATTGCAACTTTGTACATATGAGCAAAAATGTGCCATTTTGGGGTGTGTCCTTTTAAATGCAAATGATTTGATCTCTGCAATAAATGGCAGTGCTGTGATTGGGCAGTGCAGATTAAGGGGAGGCATTATCCCCTTCTGACATCACAAGGGGAGCCAAATTTCAATGTCTTATTTTTGACATGCTTGCAGAGAATGATTTACCAAAACTAAGTTACTGGGTTGTTATTTTACACATTTTTCTAGATTAATAGAAGCACTGTGGACCCAATTATAGCACTTAAACATGGAAAAAGTCTGATTTTTAAGATATGTCCCCTTTAAAATTATAATTATGGGACTTTTATTTTGAAGCCTCATTGTTATGGGTGCTATTTCTTGGGCATTTTAGCCATTGTTAACATTTAATGCGTCTTGTTAATAATTCTTTATTTAAACTAAATGGAGGACGTAAGACTATATCTATCTCTTTATCATTCGTCAAATACAAATTTCTATTTTAAAATGACAAAAATTTGACTTTTATTTTGAAGCTTCTCGTTAATGCTCTTACTTCTTCAAATATTATAATCATACCGGAGGTTTCAGCTCTTTTTAGACATTTAATGCGCTTTGTTTAGCATTCTTTATTTAAACGAATGGAGGACGGAAGACTTTATCTATAACTTTATCTATTATCTAATCTCCCTATCATTCATCCAGTTCAGATTTCTTTTTTAAAATGACGACCAATTGACTTTTATTTTGAAGTTTCTCGTTAATGCCCGTACTCATTCAAATATTATAATCATACTGGAGGACTTTATGCACTTTTTAGACATTTAATGCGCTTTGTTTAGCATCCTCTCTAAATAGAGGAGGGAAGACTTTATCTATATCGCTATATCTATATCTCTATCTCTATCATTCGTCCAATTCAAATTACTTTTTTTAAATGACAACAATTGGACTTTTATTTTGAAGCTTCTCGTTAGTGCTCGTACTCCTTCAAATATTATAATCATACTAAAGGTTTCTGCACTTTTTAGACATTGTTAACATTTAATGCGATTTGTTAAGCATTCTCTTTTTAAACTAAATGGAGGATGAAAGCACATTAAAGCATTTAATCAAAGCAGTTCAACACGGAGATCTGTGCACAGTTAAACAGCAATTCAGTCAACATGCTAACAAGCAATCTATTATCTATACTCATTTTGGGAAATCGGGAGATACTTTTTTGCACTATGCCGCCAGATATGGACATTTGGACATTTTGCGTTATCTAGTAGAGGAGTTAAACATGGACATTGAAGTGTACAACAACGACTACAAGAGAGCTTTGCACGAGGCTTCTTCCATGAGTCATTATGAATCTGTGCGATATCTCATTGCCAGAGGTGCAAAAATAGACAGTTTGAAGAAAGCAGACTGGTACGTTGGAAAAATTGTGATATGTTGAAGTAACGTTATATGTTGAAAGATTTTGGATATAGAGAGCACGTGTATGGGAGGGAATATGTGGCCAGGATGTTGCGTTGAAGCTCAACGCCTTCGATAGCTCAGTTGGTAGAGCGGAGGACTGTAGAGGTTCAACACTGTCATCCTTAGGTCGCTGGTTCGAATCCGGCTCGAAGGAAAAGTTTTTTGTTCAGTATTTAATTTTTTTACGTGTATGTAGCAACCGAGTGCATAATCCAGTATGTATTATTATTTTCAAAGCCTTTGTTCAATAATTCATCAATTAGGCACATTTAATGCCGTTACCTGAAAAGGTAAAGCATTGCGTTAGCACCATAAATGTAGTGAGTTCGATTCACAGAGACAAACATTATACTAAAATGTATACCTTAAATGTTAAGCTTGAACGTAATCAATATAATAAGTATAAATATTCCCTTAATTTAAAGTTTTTTTAGCAGTGTTCGAATTGAGAGGGGGGGCTGGGGTGGTCCCGGACCTCCTATAAGCATTGGGACAGATAATGGACAGTTGTGCTTTGTCGCAGCGCAGCACAAGAATTTTAAATTCATGTAGTATTTTAATTTTAATAAAAACCAGAGGTCCCCCCTAATTTATATGCCTGTGCTTTATGGGGGTCCCCTGGTTTTTATTACAATTAAAATACTACATTAATTTAAATTATTAATAATTATTAAATAATTATTTTATTTAAATTATTATTTATAGTTTTTAATTTCTCATGCTGTGCTGCCACAAAGCGGCACTGTCCATTATTTGTCCCAATTTCACAATAAACTAATCCAAAAGATTTCAATTTGAAATAAATGTAAACTCTCAAGTGTGCCTCACGCTGTTTTCTGGAGGAATTGACAGATTGTTCGATTTAGAATTGGGTAAGGGGCTTTTAAAAATTCTTCTCAAACTATTATTTCACAATAATTTATGGGATAAAAATGGTTAAGGGTAATTTTTTTATTAAAACGTTGATCTGGGATCACATCTTACTTTGTGAAATCACGGTGACCCTTTAATAATGGGGGACTTGCTGCTTAGCTAGGGGACCCCCTATAATCTTTGACACAATTCAATCGTTTTCAATGCACTACAACTCTGCATACGCAACACTTGTAACACGTGCACATTAAACACTGGCCACCCTCTTTAGGACTCCTCTCATGATGGCCTGCACCCGACGGAACCTTGACGTCATTTCAGAGCTTCTGGACCACGGTGCCGACCCAGTGGTACAGAATAAGGACGGGTGGAACTCATTCCACATTGCATGTAGAGAAGGAGATCCAGTCATTATACAGCACCTCCTACTGGCCAAACCTGAGGTCTGGAAGACAAAGAGTAAAACTGGAAGGACACCTCTTCACACTGCTGGTATATGAACTGTGATAGTTCAGACTTTTGTGTTAGCGTCATGTGTTTATGTATAATGTTATGATGTCTGTTTCTAGCTCTGCACGGCTGTGAGGATACAGTTAAGATTCTGCTTGAGAGGTAACATTTGAATATATGCATGTGGGTCTTGTAATCCAGAATCCATTTTTATGTTTCTTCTGATGCTGTTTTCATATTATTTCAGGTGTTCCTATGAGCCTGATGAAAAGGATAGTTGCGGAGTCACACCATTTATGGATGCTATTAGGAATGGACACATAGCTATTGCTAAATTGCTTCTTGAGAACCACAAAGTAAGGCACAGATACAATACTAATATATGGGGGGGGGGGGGTATTGTTTGCACTATTGCGTGACAACATTTTGACTTATATTAAATTATCTTTATTTTGTCCGTTATATGCCAGGATAATGTCCAGTGGGGGGATGGGGGGTTTATCCCCCCCCCCCGGACTTTATATTCTTGCATCTAAATTGCACCCTGTATATGAGTATTTTGAGGGCAAATAGGTGTTTAATATGTCTGTTTATGGATGTGCATAGGCATCTGCCTCAGCGGTTGATGTGCTCGGAACGCAGCCTTTGCACCAGGCCTCTGTAACTGCTCAGGATGATGCACTGTCATTTCTTGTGCGTAATCTAGGAATCGATGTAAACACAAGAGCTACAAAATTGGAGTTGACTGCACTACACTATGCTGCTAAGGTAATGACACATAAACATCCCATTGCATTATACACTCACCTAAAGGATTATTAGGAACACCATACTAATACTGTGTTTGACCCCATTTCGCCTTCAGAACTGCCTTAATTCTACGTGGCATTGATTCAACAAGGTGCTAAGGGCATTCTTTAGAAATGTTGTCCCATATTGATAGGATAGCATCTTGCAGTTGATGGAGATTTGTGGGATGCACATCCAGGGCACCACATCCCAAAGATGCTCTATTGGGTTGAGATCTGGTGACTGTGGGGGCCATTTTAGTACAGTGAACTCATTGTCATGTTCAAGAAACCAATTTGAAATAATTCGGGCTTTGTGACTTTGTGGCATTATCCTGCTGGAAGTAGCCATCAGAGGATGGATACATGCTGGTCATAAAGGGATGGACATGGTCAGAAACAATGCTCAGATAGACCGTGGCATTTAAATGATGGCCAATTGGCACTAAGGGGCCTAAAGCGGGCCAAGGAAACATCCCCCACATCATTACATCATTGCATTAATGAGAAATTGAATATGTGTTCCTAATAATCCTTTAGGTGAGTGTACATAAAGAAATGTAAAGTGTTAAAAAAACTAATTTAATCTCAACACTTTTCAGGAAGGTCACACAGACACTATAAAACATCTGCTTGGCCTTGGTGCAGATCTTCATGCAAGAGATACAAAAGGAAGATCGGGTAAGACATTTTATGGTTTGTTTCACAATACTTCATGTTACCTTATTGAGAAATTCTTGTGCTGTAATTTGGATATTACTTTAGAAAGCAAAGTACAAACATTTTTGTCTGTTTTACAGCGCTACACATGGCATGCATCGGCCAGCATGCAGACACTGTTAGGACGCTACTACAGATGGGACTGCCAGACACCAAAGACAATACAGGCAATACAGCCAGACAGTATGCCAAAAAAACTAACATCATAGAAGTCTTTGAAAGTTTAAAAATGTAAAGTGCCATAAATAAATAAAAATAAATTATTACTTTGAATAATGAGCAAAATAAAAAAAAATTATGCAACTGGTGTGGCAAACTTATGTCTAAACTTTATAGCCTTCTGAATAATTAAATGAATATCTTTACATTATTTTTGTTTATTTTACACTCTAAACATAATCTTGTTCTGTCAATAAACATATTAAGTAGTAAGCTTGTATTTTATTAAAGAGTTCACCAGAATAAAAAAATGCATGTTACAAATATATATTTACTAGGGCTGGGAAGGGATTGGTCGCGATTAGTCGCATGCAAGGTGGGTTATTTTTTGCATGATATATGTGTGTGTGCTGTGTGTAATTGTTGTGTATATTAAACCACACACACATACATATATTCACATCAGATTTTTAATAATTAATAATTACACACAGCACACACTCATATATTATGCCAAGGATCACTTTTATTTTGTATGCGATGGATCGCGATTGATCTTTTCCCAGCCCTAATATTTACCCCCAAATCAGTATTTTTACATTTACTTTGTACACAGAACCAATAATAAAAATACATTTTTTTTGCAACGCATTAACACCCAAATTAACATTTTGTACCTACTGTAGATCCCGTGCTCCACTCAAAGGATTTGTCTAAATATAAATGCATCTGTTTGATGTACATTATAATTGTACATTATAAAAAGCAAACCACAGCATGATGCAATAATATGGACCTTAAAAAGTACCGTAGATACTAACCATACTGGGAAGCGATGTCAAGAAAAACAGCTGAGCGCTGGCTAGCAGAAAGGCGGAGTACCGCCCCCTTCAATGAGCCGGGTGATTGACAGAACATTATACCAATCGTGATTCAGAAAGAGAACAACGTCTTCAACCTTCTTACTCCCTCCACGCCCACTGGGGTGACGTGACAGCGCACTTCTTTCATTTCCAGCTTTGCAAGATCTCCATTTTCTTCGGCCCTACGCACAGGAAAAGGGGATTAAAGACGAGGAACAATGAATGAAGAATACGACGTTATCGTGTTGGGAACTGGGCTAACGGTATCTAATTTGTGAATACGATATTTTGTAACCCGAATACGCATTGCTTGAATGGTTTGTGACAGCACAAAATGCACAGCCACAGCCTGTTTCGGTTTTGCTAGGCGGTGCTGTGTTCAGTTTAGCATGCTAATTTTTACCATCGCGCTAATCCATTCTAACTCTATGGGATGTTAATTAGCCATTGTGCTAACTTTAGCATCAGTGCTAAATGCTGCTAGCCGCTAGCGCCCAGTGATGCAGCTAACGTTAACGCTGTTTTTGCAGGCCTCGGGTGCGAATTTTACCGTGTTTTAGGCTTGTTTGCTAGCACAAATTTATTTCATTTTATGTCAGTATGGTAAAGATATTGCTGAATTTAGTTTCGTTATATTCATATTCCGATAGCTTGCTTGTAGTGAAGCTTTCACATTTGACAGCGCCAACCAGGCAGCCTGGTTTAAGTCTGCGACTATTAAATTATGACGAAATGCGCATTAAATATGTTTTCTAAACATTAAAATTCCACTTGATGTTTCACTACTTAGCTTTTAAACTTGATTTCTGTGAGCTATATGAAATGTTAGGGTGTTGCTAAGTCAATAAGGCTGACTTCATAGTTATTTTAAGGGTGGAGGGTTATTTTATTTCGTTTCTTTAAAATGAAATGCCAGAGTAGTGTCCTGCCCAGCTTTGACTCTTTTCGCCAATATAGGTCAGTAAACAACCACACCCTCAAAACAAGCAAAATCCTCATTACTTTAATCCATGTCAAGTAAAAGGCTAGCTTGTCCTTTTGATCTAATAAGAAACTAGTTTAAGTTGACAAACAGTTATGGAAGTAAGTTGTATGTTTTATATTTATGCATTTTCAGACGCTTTTATGCAAAGTGACATACATTGCATTACAATGTATACATTTTGGATCGATCCCATGATCTTTAGTGTTGCTACTGCAATGCTTTACCACTGACCTATACAGGAGCACAATGTATGTTTGCAACACAACTTGCTTGTACGTAGTAACCTATATAACTTATCCTCTTTACATAAAATAACATTGTCTAGAGCATGCATGACTGTGGGATGTAAATCTTTACCTAGAGGTTATAGATCAAGCATGACAGGAAAAACCCGTGATGAGAATTATTCCTGGCTGTGACTGTACTTTGTATTGGACTTATTTTATGGGACTGTCCCTGAATGAGTTCCTTTAAATGTTAGGATGAAGTTCACATTTTCATCTTTAGCCCCTTTAAGTAAAAATCTATATATTACAAACATGCAGAACATTGCTTTAGCAGCGCAAAAGGTTGTGGGTTCAATCCCAGGGAACGTACATAATGATAAAATCTATGTCTTTGTGATGCACTGTAAGTAAAAGCGTCTGTTAAATGTGAAAAGGTAAATATACTTCTGTCACTGTTGGTTTTAGATATTTATTGTGCACTTTTTTATGGCCTTGGAAATGAAATTATGTTATTGCACCTTTTATAACTTCATTCATTTAACACAGGAAGACTGGGAAGATAACAGGACATTTTTGCCCTGTTAAGACCTGATATTAAGATATGACGTTAAGAATTATGTTTTGGTCAATCGGCTTGCAAGTGGATGAAAGATGGAGTAAAATTGAGTTACTGTATTGGTTTGTTTTAATGTCTGACATCCGTAACATATATGTAAATAAAATTGCTTTATTGAGCACTTAACTGCATTAAAAATAATAAAAAAAACCTTACATGACAGTTCAGAGACTAGAAGCAAAAGTGCTCACTTTAAGCGCAAATAAGTTACAAAATCCTAATTAGTAAGTCGAGAAACAATTCTGAATCTATTCTGAATAGAATCGGGACTCTAAGAATTGATACTGAATTGAATCATCAGTGTTGATGGTAGCGCATTACAAAGTAACATGCATTACGTAATAATTAGGGATGCACCGAATCCAGATTTTTTGGGTTTGGACGAACACAGAATCCACTGTTTAAGATTCGGCCGTATACCGAATCCTATTTGCATCCTTATTCCATTAACACAGTAAAACAATGAAGTAAACAACGTCCACAGCAGTGTATTTTTCATTTTATTTGATTTTAACTGTAAAAAAAAAGGATAGGCAACATTATGCCAGGATGACAAGTGGGGAGAAACTATTTTGACAATTATCATAAGCCTATGCATAATTAAAGCAATGCGGTGCGATGCGCTAGCTTTTTCCAGTGCGTTCACGAAATGTGAACCGCCCCAAAGGCTCACCGGAAAAACCCCCCGCTTATCTCCATGCCAGCACCTGATGTAATCAATGGCCGCGTGACGTTGACCAGCGTAGTGCAAGCCTAGAGTTCGGTTCGGTGGAAAAACGATTCGGCCGAATCCAAATCCTGGATTCGGTGCATCCCTAGTAATAATATTACTTTTCTTAAGTAACGAGTAAAGTAACGCATTACTTTTTAAATGTACACATTAATATTTGAGTTACTTTTTAAAATTTTTAGTTTAATTAATTTAATAAAAAACTATGTACTGAATTAAACTAAACGTAGTCACATTATGCACTCAATGCGTACATTCCTGTGTGGGAACAGTTTAAGTCAGAAATGGTCAGAGATGGCAGGCCAGAGCTCAACATTTTTGTGAAGAAATATGCAACTTTTTAGTCATAAAACACCTGCAAGGCCTGAAAGAGATCAAACCTCAGAAAAGAAAAAGTCATGCAAAAGTAACTAAAAGTAACGTAAGCATTACTTTCCATGAAAAGTAACTTAATATTGTAATGCATTACTTTTAAAAGTAATTTTCTCCAACACTGTTGAATCATGCGGGCCAAAGATTCACACCTCTATTCAGATGTAATCGAAATTACATTCGGCAGAATTGCTTTGGTAACGTAGATGCGCACATGGTTAAATATGCTTGAACAGCCACAAAGGACCGCCATTTGATCTAAAGTGTAATGTACCGAGCACAATGTTTCTACATCGGTCCTGGCTTTTATCATGAACCCAGTGTTCGTCTTGATCTTTAGGCTGTCGTGGATAAAACTAAAGCGCCTGCTCTCCGCCTCTTTCATTTTTGCGAGCGTGTAAAAGTTGCGTGAGCTTATTTCATCGATTGCGCTGAAAACCAGAGAAAGCTCTTACATATATACGTACAAAACACTGTACAGCATGTTTTATAATGACACAAGCAGCATTATTCTAAATAATATTAGTGCGCGTTGATTTAAATCCATCATTTCGCATTTAATCTAAAGTAGAGGGACACGCCCATTGACCATCCTCTAAAAGTAAGCAGGACAGAAACGGTCGAAAGGGGATGAAAGAGACGGATTGAAACACTCCACGTCCACTTGTGATCCGAGTTACCAAAACACATCATAATACCAGGAGTAAATGTGCTCTTTGTGACAGACTGCATGGTGCTATTAGTAAAAAACCAGAAAGGCGTTGGCCCGCCTCTCTCTCTGAGGAACTGAGACTAACATCTTATATTTAGTTCTGCAAATCAGACAGGAATGGTAAACCTGTTATAGGGGGTGGTATGTGTGAGCACCACAAATGAGCAACACTGCTCTAATCTCGGCTTTTTATGAGGAATTCCTGAAGCCATACTCCCATAAACATAGTATAGCTCTGGTATTACATGGCTTATTGCATAATCCCTTAAGGCAGAGCCGCCTAGTCTACTGGCTTCAAGTTAGGAGCCCACAAGAGTAAAAATGAACAAATATTAATATTCTGGCAGTATTGGTATTCATCTACAGTGAAGATTAAAGACAAAAGGAGATCAAATAGACTGCTGGATTGTGGAGATTGTGGCTGGACTGGAGTCAAAATGCAAAGGGAAGGCATGTGAAACAGAATGGGAGAAGTGTCAAACAGTTTGACAGAATGGTTAATGGTTTCTGTCAAAATAATAACGCAGTACCATTCATGTTTGGCCGACAGAGTTGTCTGAAGCCAAAGCAGGTGCTTGAGGCCTTACAAATATGAGGGACGACTTGGGTATACTTCGTCCCTAGAGGATTTCTGCGGCAAAAAAGCTTAATTTTTGCAGAGGGATTATTCAAATTTTGCGATAAAGATTTTTTGGGTGATAAATTAAAAATAACTTAAATAGGCATGCAGGAGGGACTGTTACTTCAGTTTTAACGTGTATGTGAGGGTCAGCGTACAATGTGTGCAAGGCAGATTTCGTCATGAGAATAGCATGCAGTTCATGCACGCGCATACAGGAGTATGCACTATGTAGGCTAAAATAGTTTTTGCAATTAGTCGCAAATTTTTAGGGATGGCTTACGATTAATCGCGATTAATCTATAGCAGATTAAAAGTGTTTGTTAACATAGGTGTGTGTTTGTGAACTCAACTGTGTATAATAATTATGTATTTATAAATATGCACACATGCATGTATAATTTTAAGAATTTTTTTTTATATATTAAGTATTTATATTTACATATAATATTAAGTAATAAGTATACATAAATGTACAAATGTATATACACATGTAAACATTTCTTAAATATATACATGCATGTATGTGCATTTATCTATACAAAGTTATAATACACAGTTCACACACACATATATGATGTAAACAAAAACTGTTATTCTGCAATAGACTAATCGCAATTAATCGTTAGCCATCCCTAGTCGCAATTAGCATGCATCGAAAACTTATGCGTGTGCGTACAAATCTAATGGAGTTGATATGGATGCACCGATACCGATACTGGAATCGGCCTCGATACCACTTTTTCTCAAGTACTCGTTAAAAGTCCCCCGATACCGGGGATCAATACCACGGTCTGAGAAATGTCTATGTTTGAGCGGCGTGTAAGGGGTTAATGCCTCGTGTTGTCCAAAGAGGCAGAGTTTACAACAAACTGGAGGACTAATCCCTTGTTTTTTTGTTAAATTATATGACTAAAGCTGTTACCTGTAAATTTAAATCATGTTTTTTTTTTTTACTCGGTATCGGCAAGTACCGAAAAGCAAGTACTCGTATTCCAAAAGTGGTATCGGTGCTTACTAGGAGTTGACTTTGCAAGTCGAGGAAGTTCGCGTGCTTGTAAAAACACCTTATACAGTTTTCCTCATTTTTTGGGGGGTGGTCCCTCCATTTGAGCCAAGACCAGTTTTCAAGTCGAGTCATGATCATTATGGACATTGATTTTGTCTAAAGCATTGGCGTGAGAAATTGGCTTCTCAAGTGAAAAACAGCACTTTTTTATCCTCAGAGGCCCAAATGTCTTTTTAACCACTGTCTTGGCTTGTAACAGATCGAAAGATGAGATGCTTCCTGTAGTTGCTAGTCAGGGTTTGGGCTTGGTTTAGGGTGGTTTTGACTCTGTCCACAAAGTCAATCATAGACAGAGGGATGGTTAAAACTGCATCTTTATTTGCTCATATAATCATGGTAAATAGCTTTGTGTTAACTAGAGCTTCAGCTCCTGCTGATATTATTTAGATAAATTACAATACTAGCTCTTTATCCATCTGATACAAAGAAGCCATTCTTCTTTTTTAGACAGTTTGCTTGTATTAGACAGCCTGCTGTTACTCAAGCTGGCAAACTTAAAATGAATGTTTACAGTCATTTGTGAGCCCATAATGAGAAAAACAACATTGCTGCTTGCAGGCTAAAGAGATGATGTTGTTAATCGCTTTGAGTGCTGTGTTGTTTAGTGCCGTGCATTGCGTGTAAAGTCCACTCCATCAAATGATGTGAAGTTTTTTATTACTGCCAGTCAGGAGAAAGAAAGGTTCAGAATCTTCCAAAATTCCAACCTTGAAATGGGGCGTAATGTAAACCTGGAGTTGATTTTTAGAGGCATTCAAAACATTCAACATGTCTGTCTTTAATCCCAGTTTGACTGAATGGCCCTTTGGCGTTCGTGTAAATAAATCCATGATTATTTGTAGCTTCAGTGGCTCCACCCATGAGGCCAAAAGTGCATATGTGTGTTATTCAAAATCTTGTTTGCAGTAGATTCTCATTGTGTTAAAGGGCCCTAATTCTCTTCGTTTTAAAGGTGCTGTAGAATGTAAAACTGTATTTACGTAGGGATAGATGAATAATAATAGTTGTGTACATGGTAATGACATATCGTGATCTTCAAACACGATTATCTTCTCCTTATGTAAACCTTGTGCATGCAAAAGACTGCTAAAAAACAGACCAGTCTCAACATAACACCGACTGTAACGTTACAGTCGAGATTTACACCCCCGACATTAAATTAATTACAATATTGTTACTAAAAACAAAGTTGTGACTGCTGAGTTGGCGTTATATGCTAGTTAATGCTATATGCTAGGGTTTAAGGTCCATTCACATTAAAAGCGACTTTGTCGCTGTGTGTCGCTCGTCTCTTTCAAAAGAGGCGTTTTTATATCTAGTTGTCATAAACAAATGAGTAACGTCCACCCTAGTAACTGATGAGAGACGGATGACGTGAACTCCCCCGTTCGTTCTCAGTGGTAGTTGCTCCTGAATGTTGCTCATAATTTGCATAAAGTTAAACATTTCTCAACCTTTTTGCGTGACTGGACACGCCCATCCAGCTGTCAACGGTCACTGTCGCCGGATGCCGCCGAGCTTCCATTGAAATCAATGGGATTGCGTTGCTTTGCTACTGCTAGTCGCTTAAAATGTGAATGTACTTTTAGGCTGAAGTTCTGCTATTGATGTTACAGTCAAGATGTACACCCCAACATTAAATTACACATTAAATTAATTACAATGTTAAAGCGTAACTAAACCCCTGGTCAGAGCCTGACTCCACCCACTGGCAATATTTGAAAAATGCAAGAAAAGTAGGCAGATCCCAACAGAGATAGAGGGGACGAACTAAGTGTGTGGTGAGATCGTAACAAGGGCATGGTAAGCTTGAACCTGCTTACGTCACGAGTAATTTTTTGGACCAAACATCCAATAGGAAAATTCAACTGCAGTAGCCACCGTTCAACCTGAAGAGGGCAGCACTCAGACGTTTTTACACCATATATTGTAATATTGAAACACTTTATATCCAAATGTCAAAAAACGTACTTAAATCAATGAACAGCACTAATAAACCGTTATTCTTACAGATCAGTAACTAAAAAAGTTGGATTAGGGTTTAGTTACTCTTTAAAAACAAAGTTGTGACTGGTGAGTTAGCGTTAGGGATGCATAACGTTTAATCGCTAATAATCTATAACAGAATAAAAGTTTTTGTTTCCATCATATATATCTATACAAAGTTATTATACACAGTTCACACACATATATGATGTAAACAAGAACTTTTATTCTGCTATAGATAAATCGCGATTAATCGTTATGCATCCCTACATGCTAGTTAATGCTATATGGATTTGGAAGTGATTATTCCTCAAAATCTGTATCTTCATCTGATACAGACTCAAACATAAGATCTGTTTACACACACACAGAGCTACGGAAGGAGCTGCTCTGAGAAACAGCCAATCAGAGCAGAACTCAACATTATTATTCATGACCCTTTCAAATAAGGTAATAATAAACCATTTCATTCTGGGGGCAAACGTAGGGTTGTAAATGAACATGTAAAACTGTCTCTGGGTCATATTTGCACTTAATAAAGCCACAAACCTTCTATGTAGATATCAACGTGACGCATTATTTCAATGCATTCTTTGGCACCTTTAATTAGATACCTGCTCAGTTTGTTTATATTATTATTTTAGTTTACTGCTACAGTGATAAACAGACTGTTAAGGAGAGCTCTCGGTTCCAGCTGTGGAATTCTTGTAATGGTAAACAGACTGGTGGTTTCTGTTCCCCTTAACTTTTTTTTACTACCATTGAAACACTTTAAATGTGCGCTACGGCTTGTTTTAAAGACATGAGTAAAAATGCAAGCTTTGTTTAAAAACAAGTTTAATATATTTACTACAGTAATCCATCTTTTTAAGTGAGCATGTGTTGTGTTCCCTGAGAATCTAATGTGTTTTGTGCTGCTAACGCATTGCTCTATCAATTAAGCTATTGTGGTAGTTACAATGTAATAAGCTTTCCATTTACACAAGGCCAACCTCAGTTGAACCAGAAGTCTTGCTGCTTATATCTAAAATAGTTTCCTGTGTTTTCTTCAGGAATGCATCCTGTCCGGGATCATGTCCGTGAAGGGGAAGAAGGTGTTGCACATGGACAGGAACTCGTACTATGGAGGAGAGAGCGCCTCCATCACCCCTCTGGAGGATGTAAGTGTCTCTGTACTCTGTTTTACTTCTGACCCCACAGCTCTTCTTTAATCTTTTGATATACAAGAAGTAGATGGCAGATCACAGTTGGGTGATTTTCACGAAATCCAGACTTCAGGTGTCCAGCTTCAGATTTTTTAAAAAGCCCTTGAAGCCAATTTTTTTGCACATATAAGATTAAGGTCTGAACTTACTATAACCATTATTTTTAGAGGATTTAAAAAATATTTCCTATAGAATTATTTACATTTTTTTAGATTATCATTATCAAAAATTATCATTACCGCAACATGATATTACATTAAATATATGCATTTACAAACTCATGTTTCGGTAATGAGAACTAAAAAGTTGTCTAGGTACTATGAGATTTCATAGAGGATTTAAAAATATTTCCTATAGAATTATGTACTTTTTTTTTAGATTATCATTTAACAAAAATTATCATTACCGCAACATGATATTACATTAAATATATGCATTTACAAACTCATGTTTCGGTAATGAGAACTAAAAAGTTGTCTATGTACTATGAGATTTTATAGAGGATTTAAAAATATTTCCTATAGAATTATTAAATTTTTTTTAGATTATCTTTATAAAAAATTATAATTACCGCAACATGATACTACATTAAATATATGCATTTACAAACTCATGTTTCGGTAATGAGAACTAAAAAGTTGTCTAGGTACTATGAGATTTTATAGAGGATTTAAAAAATATTTCCTATAGAATTATTTACTTTTTTAAGATTATCATTATCAAAAATGATCATTACCGCAACATGAGTTTACATGAAATATATGCATTTACAAACTCATGTTTCGGTAATGAGAACTAAAAAGTTGTCTAGGTACTATGAGATTTTATCTAGAGAGAAAAAATAAGAAGTGGTTACCTGGTGGCCATCTTGAGTGTCACAGTCAATTATGTCCCTTCCAACAATTCTTTTTTTAAATGTTAGTTCCTTAACAGGTTAAACAATGTTTGAAAATTGTTGTGGAGGATGAGAAAATTGGTCTCGGACACATTTATATTCCTTATTATTGTCTCTACATTTACCAGTGATCACCAAATGCCACATGTTTCTTTACTGTAAATGTTTAAAGTATAACATGCACTGAAGCTTTTTATTTTTTTAAATTTCTTAATTATAAATATTTCCATATCAAATAACCCAAATCCAGTCATGGACACATTGCGGTAATGAAAAATTTCCCCTTAAATGTGAAAAAAACAAAATTGGTTTGTTTGATGTCATTTGAAATTGCTTTTATCAAATGTTATCGATTACTGGCTGATATAACGGTTTATCTTTAAAAAAAAATCGTTTAAGTTTAGAAAAATAATTGGACATTGTGTCGAGCAGAGCTCCATTTGGAAAACGATGAATGCAGCATTTTAACGATTGTAGGTCTGCTCCTGACACTAAGGTTATTTCAGGAGGTAGGCAGCTTTATGCTCCCATGATAGCCTGTATTGCAGAGATTGCAATCCCAGTACCAATGCTGAGCTCAGTGAAATCTAAATACAAGATTGCAGATAAAGCAAGAGAAATGCATGTGTTGTATATGCAAAAACGGCGAAATAATACTTCTGTGCAAAGCCCAATTTGTGGGGTCATGAAGTTGAAGATTAAAAGGTTTTTAGACCGAGCTCGGGTCGATAGTGAATTTTTCGAGAATGTGATCTTCTCGCTAACACCTACTCTCGGTCTGTTCGCAGTTGTACAAGCGCTTCAGCATTCCAGGCAACCCTCCCGAGTCCATGGGTAAAGGCCGCGACTGGAACGTGGACCTCATTCCCAAATTTCTAATGGCTAATGGTCAGACGCAACAACATTCCACTTGGTACATTTATACTGCCATAACGTCCTGAAATTTAAAATCTGAGCCAAAGAGAATGCCAAATACACAGTGACGCATCCAGTCACTGCCAGATATCTCAGTCACACTTATTATGTTTTCTCATCCACTTCCGAATATACAAATCATGGACGGAAAAAAAGTATTTTATTAATGCCAAAGGAAATTCTTAAAAGCTTTTCAAGTTAACCATATTTCATCTTTTCACCGTAGGTCAGCTGGTCCGTATGCTGCTGATCACACAGGTGACGCGCTACCTGGACTTCAAAGTGATCGAGGGCAGCTTTGTCTATAAAAAGGGCAGCATCTACAAAGTGCCCTCCACAGAGACCGAAGCTCTGGCATCCAGTAAGTGAAACTCTTGAAACTGTTGGCATTACACGGTTCTGCTAGTGTATGTCTAAATAACTGTCTGCAATGCTTTAAATACCCATTGCAAAATCATACTTAAATTTGTAAATTGTGTACCAAACACTTTTGAATTGGAGAAGGATGCATGCAAAATCCATTTGTTGGTCAGTGTGCTTGGTTTGAGGGTTAGTCATCTGAAACTTTAGCAGTACAATCATTTCTGGAGTGATATGGACACTCATCACCTTTGGGGATTGTGTTTTATTGTCTAAACACATGAAAAGATGTTTTAGTCTGGTTGTAAGAGGAAGAATGCTTTCAGACATCCCACAATGCTTCCTTTTTGATTAATTATATACTGAAATGTAATTATTGTGGCATGTAAAACAGTTTTGCACTTCCTCTTTTATGTTTTCAAGCTAAAAATGCTTGCATGTTAGGTTCCTAAAATATATAGGCAGCTGGTGTGAACATATTGGCCTCCAACAGGTTACATGCACGTAGTCTGTGAGTTGCCCGCCAAAGCACATCCTATTAATCGCCTCAATTTTTATATTTATTTATTACATATTTTTATATAAATTTGTTATTTTTTTATGTATGTTAACATTTTACAACTATGATAAATCGAGGTAGACCGAATTAATTAATCCTGATAGTTTCATCTATTAATTTGCTGAATAGATGCTGCATAAGCAGAAAAACAACAGCAGAAACCTAAGTTTGACATCAGAGGACGCTAATGTTAGTAGTACCTCAAACAGACAAAAATACATGCAGATAAACTCAACCCAAATGTTTAATGTCATGATTATTACAATCGATTTGCATTCGTTTGTTTCCAGCTGGATACTTTTATACATATTTTAAGTTAATAACGAGAGAAAGCGAATTATATGCAGCTGTCGGCTACATTAGCATATTCAACTAATCAAAATCTGAATTAAGTTCTTCTTTTTTTATCATCACTTTAATACATATTTTGTTGTTTTAGATAATGATTAAGTCTTTAAACAGAAGCAAATAAAGTACAAGACTACACATATAATATACATTTATGTAATTTCAATTTTACTAGTGGGAGTATTTCACATACATATTTATAAATATAATTCATATATTTTTATTTATACATTTATTTTATTTGGCACATTTTCATTGTTCAGGACTGTAGTTTTATTACTTTTGTAATACAGTTTAGCACTTTTTCACCTTAATTGTTAGTTTTTTATCCAGTAATCGGACGATTAATCGGTTATCGGCAAGTAGGGCTGTCACAAGGATTAAATAATCGTCTTATCGTGATTGTTTGACCTCATTGCGATGATTTCAGATTACCGCAATGATTGCACATCTCTTTAAAAAACACAAGGGGGAGCTGCAGCACCTGTATAAACAAGACAATATCAGATGGCGCTTCTTAACTGACAGTGTAACGCAATACATTATAAAGCCATTCAATTCAGTGGAAAAGAAATGCTGCAAAACTTGATAAGCAGTATGAACTCCAGGTAAAACATACATTTTCAAAACAGCAATTCCAAATTTAGGGAAGTGAAGGATGCTATTCTTAAGGATCTGTAAGGAATTGATTTGTTTTGCCGTCACTACAGACATGCGGTTCAGTAATAATATGACCTGTTCTGGTATAGTGAGTTCATTTTTATTTTCAGTTTTTTTTCATTTTATTGTGTATTTTTTATGAACAATTTTCTGTTTTTGAAAGATATATTCATTAAATAATTACTTTTACTATGTGTTATGTGTATTAATATTTATTGCCAGGTAAACCTTACAAAAGATTTAATTTAAATAATCACAATAATGTGTGAAAATGATTTCATGAACAAACAAAAAATGTATAAGAATTAAACGTCAAAGCCCTAAAACAGGCAATTAATCGTCGCAATTTATTCAGCAATTAATCGTCAGCCAAATTTTATCATCGTGACAGCCCTATCGGCAAGTAGGAACGAACTTGGGTATCGGTAAAATCCACTATCGGTCGACCTCTAATGATAAAAAATAAATTTTTAATAAGTAAAATAAAATAAAATCAACTAGTAAAGCAAAGTTTTGAATGGACTAAAAAAAGCCATTCAGATTGTTTGGTCCGTTGTGGTAGCCCTTGCTTACAAAAAGGTTGAAGACCCCAAAGCGTTATTTTAATATGCTAATTGTTTTTCAGGCCTCATGGGACTTTTTGAGAAACGACGATTCAGGAAGTTCCTTGTGTTTGTTGCCAACTTTGATGAGAATGACCCAAAGACCCTGGAGGGAGTGGACCCCAAAAAGACCACCATGAGGGATGTGTACAAAAAGTTCGACCTCGGGCAAGACGTTGTGGATTTCACCGGCCATGCTCTCGCTCTCTACCGCACAGATGAGTATGTCAAAAATTATTGTCTATACAACATGTTTTTTTATTTAGTTTTTTTGTAAAGTTTTAGTTCATTTTACTCATTAAAAAAATCTAAACGCTATATTTTTCACACAGCTACCTGGATCAGCCATGCATGGAGACGATAAACAGGATTAAGTTGTACAGCGAGTCTTTGGCGAGGTATGGCAAGAGTCCATATTTGTACCCTCTTTATGGCTTGGGAGAGCTGCCTCAAGGCTTCGCCAGGTGAGGTTTCCCCACCCACTTGCCTTCATGTGTTTGACATGCAATGCCCAATATACGTTACATGTTTACATGTTTAATTTGTAGATTAAGTGCCATTTATGGAGGAACTTACATGCTAAACAAACCCATCGAGGAGATCGTTATAGAGAACGGCAAAGTGGTGGGCGTCAAATCTGAGGGAGAGGTGAGTCTCTATTGGTAGAAGTACAGTTTGCGTCAAATCGAAGTGAGAAATTTGCTCATTGTTTATTGTTTATGGTCAGATTGCACGCTGTAAGCAGCTGATTTGCGACCCCAGTTACATCATGGACCGAGTGAAAAAGGTGGGACAGGTGATCAGGGTCATCTGCATCATGAGCCACCCCATCAAGAACACCAGCGACGCCAACTCCTGCCAGATCATCATTCCTCAGAATCAGGTCAACAGGAAGCATGGTACGTTTAACAGGAAACCACAGCACGATTTTTGCTAGTTCTCATTTGCATAGTCATGAACTGAACTCAATTGGTAGCAAAGGTTGTGGGTTTCATTCGTAGGGAATGTATGAGATAAAAATGTACTATTAATGCAATGTCACTTTGAATAAAATCCAAATGTGTAAATATTGAAAATACAATAATATTTTTTGTTCGTTTCAGACATCTACGTGTGCATGATCTCTTACGCGCATAATGTGGCAGGACAAGGTAAATATGTGGCCATTATTAGCACCACCGTGGAAACCAATGACCCTGAGAAAGAGATCAAACCAGCTTTAGACCTTCTGGAACCGGTTGAGCAGAAGTACGTTTGTGTTTGTCTGCGTGTGCTCGCTGATATCTGAAGCTTACTTTGATGAGCATGTGATCAGATAAGAAGGGTCATTTCATCATGTGTTGTCTTCCTTTAGGTTTGTGAGCATTAGTGATCTGTACGCTCCAACTGACATGGGATCTGATAGCCAGGTAGGTGCTCCGAGTGCAACCTCATTATTGTAAGCAATAGGAAGCAAATCGAGTATGTAGTTCCTCTGTGTTTTAGAGCCACCACATATTCGTTGTACAAAGAGCGGAAGTTTCATTTTGTAAAGATAATGTATATCTTTATATCTTAAGACCAGGCGTGACGCACACGTCCTGCCCCGTGGTGGCAGTATAGGTAATAAACCCCGCCCTCTCTACGTGAGACAAATTGTCCCCAATGATGGTTTATTTAAGTTATTTCTTATCACACTCATGTACTTTTAAGTTTTTGTTATTAGTTGACATTAAAAAAAGATGGGAAAGTGGGTGTGGCCGTGATACAGCGGCTCAACCTCACAAATTACTACTGCGCAGACTCTGTCATTTTTTTAGATATTTTGGCTTAATATTATTACAATGGAAGTCTATAGCGACTAGGGCTATCACAATGGTGAAATAATCATCTCATCGCAATTGTTTGACCTCATCGTGATGATTTCAGATCACCGCAATGATTGCACATCTCTTTAAAAACACAAGGGGGAGCTGCAGAGCCTATATAAACGAGACAGTATCAGATTACTTTTAAATATGTGTTATGTGTATTAATATTAACCAGGTAAACTGTTAAAATATTTAATTTAAATAATCACAACGCTAGTGAAAATTATTTCATAAACAAAGAAAAAAAATGTATGAGAATTAAATGTCAAAGCAATAAAATAGACAATTAATCGCCACAATTTATTAGGCAATTAACAGTCACCCAAATTTCATAAATGTGACAGCCCTAATAGTGACGCGTCATTCGTCATTTTTATAGTCTATGCTTTAGATGAACAAGCACTGTAATATTAGAGTCGTGAACTATAATGTAAATAATTTTTATTGGTTCTTAGGTCTTCATCTCTCGCTCCTATGATGCCACAACCCACTTCGAAACCACCTGCGACGACATCAAAGACATCTACAAGCGAATGACGGGCACAGAGTTTGACTTCGCCGAAATGGAGCGCAAGAAGAACGACATCTTCGGAGACGCCGCTGATCAGTAAACCGGCTCCAGCCGGTCTCGAATATCAGATATTCAGACGATCATAATCCTAATGTAAAAAAGGCAAATTGGGCAATCTGGTTATCCAAGTTTTTGCCCATAAAGGAATTTCATGTAAACCGTTACAAAAATTTAGCATTTTCGGGGGGAGAAGGGGAGAGGGGTCTGCCAGTCTGCTTTTTATAATCAGGAAACGAGATATATTTTGCACTGATTGTTTAAACGTCCTTTATTCAGATATCATCATGTAATTTTTATTACGTTAAATCCGAATATGCCAAATAATCAGATTAAAGTGATATTATAAAGAAATCCATATTTTCAAAAATCGGTGTTTGCTTTTGAAGCCCCATCCGTAACTTCCTTAAGCCCCATGCGATCAGTTTGCAAAATTGTAATACAATCTTTTGAGTTCAAGCAGGTTAACAGCACATTTTTCTCTCAAATCTACTTAAAGGATAACTTTCACCAAGACGTTCTTCTATTTTCCTACTAAACTTGTTCTTAAACTAGTTATGAATCTTTAGTTCGCAATCTATATCTCAGATTCCTGCGTTTACACTTCGAAGAGAAGCATCAAGCACACACACGGTGTAGAAAATATTTGATGTAATCTGTGTCCAACCTTACAGTATTCATTTGCAGTATCCTGATGTGATTCGAAAACCGACCCCCTTAGCTGTAAATTGTGCTACTTGTTGGACGGGCGGGTGCTTCGATGGCGTTTTCTTGAGCTTTGTCTTGCATCTCTTTTCTGATGGGTTCTGCGTGATTTTAAGGCCGCTTTAAACAGGAAGGTTATCACACGTCAATGGGAAAAGCTGCTTAGCTGTAAGTCTGGAATCTGCTTGTCTCGTGTGTGTTGGAGCTCGCCTTCTCCCTCACCTCGGAGCGTACAGAGGACGGCTCTGATGTGTTAGAAAGGACCAAAATGTCTATGGCAGTATTGACATGACCGGGGCCCTGTGCAAAAATGTCACCAATGTTTTAAACAAACGCTGAACCAATGGGGCTCAAATGATTTCTGTACTGCAAAGTAAAAATGTTAACTTGTGGAAAACTGAGTGTGTGTTGTTTCTTTGTAAAAGAGGGCTCCAAAATGATTAATCGTGGCTTATCTTTGCAGAATAAAAGTTTTTGTTAACATCATATATGTGTGTACACTGTGTATAATAATTACGTATATATAAATACACGCGCATGTATATATTTAAGAAAGATTTAAATGTTTATATAAATTTCTATATTTAATATTTCATCTTAATTTTTTTTCTTAAAATTTTACATGCATGTATGTGTATTTATATATACATAATAAAAACTTGTATTCTACAAACGATTAGTCGCGATTAATTGTTATGCAGCCCTAAAGTGAAGGCATCTTGCAAAAATCATTTTACGGTTTTGCATTTCAGGCAGATGTGTAAGTACTTGCGTATTTTTATTAAAGTTTTTTAAGTATCTATACTTTATTAGGATTTTTTTAATTCAATACATTTTGAAGCATAATATCATACTTTTTATTCCAGTATATTTCACATTAAATATCTTTTATTGCTTAATTTGTTTGACAAAAAAACACTGATAAAGTACAGATATTAAAAGTAAAAATACTTGAGTACTTTACGCTTCTGATTTTATGTGTCAATTCAAAGCAGGATTTTATGTAGCTAGTAAAATAATTTTAGATAAATAGTTTTTATATCAACTTGTTCAACGTTGGCTAAATTCGTAGTTTACTTCTAAATAGTAGTAGTTAGTTCACTTAAAATAGCATTGTAAGGAGAGCTACATGTTTTATATATATATATAACATGTAGCTCTCCTTACAATGCTATTTTAAGTGAACTATTTTAAGTGAATTATTATTATGTTATCATGTTATTATTTTGTTTTATGGTGCTACTTAGCTGTATTTTTTAAGTTATGAAGGTTTAAATCAAAACAAACCAACTGCAGTTGCATTCAAATTAATTTTTAATGCACAACCAAAAAACGAGATTTCTGAACAATTAAAAAAATGGTGGTTATCTCGTTTTGCAACGAAACTCTTCATATATACGCGCACACATTTAAGAAATGTTTTATTTAAATATCGTTTTTTTATTTATATATAATTTAGAAAATATAAATAAATATATATATACATGTAAATGTTTCCTAAATACATGAATGTGTGTGTATTTATATATACATCATAATTACACACAACACAAACTTATGCAAAAAATTACTTTTATTTTGTATGAGATTAATCTATGCCCAGCTCTTTTATATATATATATATATATATATATATATATATATATATATATATATATATATATATATTCAGTCTCAGTAACGCGACAGTGATTATTAAAATAAAGTCTTTAAAAAAAATCAGTGGCAGAAATGTTGCGTGTGTGCGCCAAGCTTTAAAGACTACGTTTCACACAATCCTGTTCGCGCGTGTCTGCCGTATTCCGTCCAAGGTGTCGCAAATCCTAAACAACTCGAACAACAAGTTTATTTTAAGAATGTAGCTTTATTATTAAAAATTTGTTCAAAGTCAGTTTGTTTTATCCAATTATGGAAGTCACCGCAGCCAGATCGACGTTTTTTGGCGACATAGGTGGGTTGTATATCTTTTAATACATCTACGTATTTGCTTATTATTGCTGTACACCATGTAATGGAGGGCTGAGGTTATATTTTCACAGCTTGCACAAACATAAACACAAACCTTATCAAAATGACTATAAGCTGCTAATGTGTAGGTCATTGGGCTGACCGCACTCCTGTGCATGAAGCTGCGTCTTTGGGTCGAGCTCTGCAGTTAAGAGAGCTGATAGATGCAGGTGCATCAGTTAATATAGTGACTGTCGACAACTTTACACCTCTACATGATGCCTGCATCCAGGGACACCCTAACTGTGTTAAAATACTGCTGGAGGCTGGAGCTCAGGTGGGTAAATAAAAAAAAACATCATCACAGAAATGTATGGATTTAATGGTTATAATGGGAACTGCAATGTGGGTCTCAATTGGTAATGTGTTGGGTCCTATTGGTGGGATGTTATCTGAGGGATCATGGGAACTAGTTGAACACCATTAAATCACTTCATAAATATATTTTGTGATGGTTCATATTAGGTTATTATTTAATGATAGCTATTATGATTTGTATTATTTATTTTAAGCAGGGCAAATGTCATGTAGATTATGGGTTTAATTTCCAATAAACATAGATACTTAACAAATGCAATGTAAATGAGTTCGGATAAAAGCATCTGTCAGTTGCATAAGTATATTTCAATTAGTGTTGACATTTTCAAGGTTAAAAACTTTCCAAGGGAATTAACGGGATTAAACTTGGAATTTGAAAAAATTGCAGAGTTGGGTTTGACAAGGAACTTAAATGTAGTTTAAAAAATCTTGCAGCATAATTTTGTTTAAAACAAACAAGATTTAATGCAATTTCATTAAATAACTATAATAATGTTTATTTTACCTTTGTGTTACTCAATGAAATAATCAATTAAAGTTCTACTTACAAATCAATAAGTCCTCATTTTAAAAATGGGTATTACCTGCTTATGACCAAACAAAATGTTTATGTCTTTATATGATATAGTTTATATAATTTCCTCTAAAGTTCTGAATAATCCCTGTTAAATTTCCAGTTATAATAAATATTTAAGTATTAAATATTTCCAAAATTCCCCAAATTAAATTCCCATGGAAAGTTTCGAAAATGTACCAAAAACATTCACCGGAAATTTTGCAACCCTAATTTCATTCTCCATCCCACTATGAAATGTGCCTATGCATTGTATATAAATGTAATTGTTTTTTGTTACTACACAAAAGCTATGTTAACTGCTGCTTGTTATCAAAAAGAAACTAAAAGAGTCAATGTTCCTGAAAGCATCTTGATTTTGATTTGGTATCCTATGAAATAATAAAAATGAGCCAAAGGGAAATTAATACAATGTAAAAATTGATTGCTGCTGTACTATTTGATGGTGTACAGGTGGATGTACGCACCATTCATGGCAGTACTCCTCTCTGTCACGCTTGTGCTGCTGGCAGCCTAGAAAGTGTCAAGCTGCTGGTGGATCATGGAGCATCGATCAACCCGTCCCTGACGGCCCTCACCGCCTCACCCCTTCACGAGGCCTGCATACGGGGAAACCCAGACTGTGTGAGGCTTATGATAGCTGAAGGAGCATTGCTGGAGGCCTTTGACATTTATTTTGGGACCCCATTACATGCTGCCTGTGCCAAAGGTCACTTTGACTGCGCCCTACTGCTGCTCAATGCAGGTGAGGAGTTCTTATTATGTGTTTTAAAGCACCAATAAATCATGTCCAAACTGTTTTTGTTCTTGAAAATGTGTAATTGTATTGAAAACATTGTTTCAAAGGTGCAAACGTGAATGCTACGAAGTTTCATGAGACGGCAATGCATCATGCAGCGAGAGAAGAGAGGGTGGACTTGGTGGATCTGCTGGTGGAGTTCGGTGGAGATGTCAATATATCTGATAACATGGGTCACAAGCCTAGAGACTACACAAAACTTGGTTCTCCTGCCAATTGCAGTCTTTTGCACTATGAGAGTATGGCATATTCTGTGCAATAAAGATGAACATTGTTATTTATAAAATTTAATTGCATGCTTTAGACTTTGAAAAAAACTGTCTGAGTATTTTATTTACTTTTTTGCAGGTAACCCTTTGTCTCTTCAGCAGCTGTGCCGTATTGTCCTGAGGACTGTGTTTGGCACAAGAGCTCTGATGCTGGTCCCCAAACTGGACATTTCACAGCGCCTTATTGATTACCTCACTTATAAATTATAATAACCGAAATTAATCGATAATGGAGCACAATAATAGTTTTTATTTCATTTAGTAGCAAATTATAAACTGCATTATTTGTCTTAATGTGTCTGTGAACAAAGTGAAACATGTACAGTTATTGCCCCCTTCTTATTTGTTTAATCTGTTTGTGTAATTTATACCTATACGGCAAAAAATATATATTTTAAAATATACAAAAATGGGCAAAAATAAATTTGCTGGAATATGTTTACAAAAATATATTTTTCACAGATATATTTTTTGGCCATTTTTGTCCTATGTTATAAAATATATTTTAAAAGTAAATACATTTAAAAGCATTAAAAATATATAAATATAAATGTTGCATTAGAAGAAAAACTAGAACAAAAAAGGTTACATTTAAATTTATTTCAACTTCAAAAATATACTTTATAAAATAAACTTTAAAATATATTTAGGCAAAAAATAAATTTTGGGATGTAAAAATAAAAATGTATTTGCTTGCCCTACATTTTGAAATATATGTTGATATATTAAGGTTAAAACTAAATACATTTCCAAATTAAAAATATATTCAATTGAGCATTTCATTTTACAAAATGTATTTAGCATATATTTAAAATATATATTTTGGCCAAAGAAATTTATATAATTTTTCTGCCGTATGGGTATTGACATACAGCTCTAAGTAACCCGTTCTGTTTATGTAAGTAAAATTCTGAGATCTTAATAATTTACATATGTGCCTATTTGTCAATATTTCGCTTTAAATTTAGTTGTTGTTACTATAAATGTGTATTATTAAGTGTGTGTGTTGCACTGGGAACCACAACTCCCAGCATTCAAAGACAAACGTCATCAGTTCCGAAATAGAGTCAACCACGTGACCTACACAACACACCGCACATGTAAACACGGCAGCTTTCTTGCTTTTAGAATCAATATTTACTTTAGGTTTTCTACTGTCGACCCATTGTAAAGAAAACAGAAATGCAGGTCGAAACAGCACGACCTTATTTTTTCGGTGACATCGGTAAGTTTAAGTGAGTAAGAGAGTATGTTTGCCGCAGTGCCTATCTTCCCGCAGAAAATCAGACTGTACTATTATCCTAAATCCTATTTTAAATATATTGTATTAATCAATAGATTTAATAGTTATTATAATGAGAATTGTACTGGTTTTAATGGAAACTGTAATGGTCTCTGTGTGTGGGTCTCTAACGTATCTGGCAATGTGCTGGGTTCTGTTGCTTTAAAGTCACCTGGCTGATGGGAACCAAGAGAACATCATTAAATTATAACACACTACATAAAGACACTTTGTAATGGTTTAATCTGGTTAGCAGCTAATGGTTTATAATGGTACTTGTAATAGAAATCGTTAAAATATGTATCGTTTAATAAATGCTTCATTCGATCGCTCCATATCATAGATACGTATGGCTCCATATGTGCAGACGCGTCCGCCATTTTGGTACGGTCCAGATGCAGACCTCACAGTTTCTCAGGATTTGCGCAGCCTTTAGTTGTAAATCCAAAGACTGACATTCCCGAAAAAAAAAACTTTTAACATGTGAGAATGTATATTAACTCAACATTACAGGTTTTTAAAATACGTTTGTATAAGCTAACGCATTATGGTATTGTGTTAATAATGTTTGTGTCTACACAACGGCACGTAACAGTGGGATAATTATGTGTATTTCTGCGGTTGTGGGCGCACAGTCAGCTTGCTTTGGAAAGTTCACAAGCCGGAATGGGTTGCCAGATTTGCGTAACAATTAAATACTAATGACATTCCCAAATACCAAAACGTTTATATTTTTAATACAATATTATTACCTTAACACTGACAGCCGATGAACAAAATTCTTCCACATTTAACCTGCAAGAAAAACAATCCGATTCCACCGTATCACACCGCAGACTTGGCAACACAGTGGTTTAAATACCGCCTTTGACCTTTCCAATATGGCGGACGACTTGCGTGTAGCGGCCGATAGAAACAGCTGCTAATGAGGCATCTATGGTTGGTTTATCTAATTGTTTTTTATACTATAAAATAAGTCACACACATACAATATTAATGTCAAAACGTTGAACAGTGTTGCAGTGTGTAAATATAAAATATTACTATATTTATTACACTTTTTTTATTAATGATTAGGCCTATTTTTTTAATTCAGTCTGTCCCAGATGTAGGTTATATCACTGTTACATTAATAACTTTAGCTGACAGAGAGAAAAATAAAAAAAACAAATTTACATACATTTCAGAGCTTTTAAAATATTGTATCTCTTCAGCACTTTTTTGTTTTAATTTTGTTCCTAGTGCTTATAGCCTTATCATATAAAATGTGATTTTTTTTGCAAGGAACCTACATTTTTATGTTTATGGTATTTTCCTAATAATATAAATAACTGCATAATATTTCACATGATTATTATCAAAATTATTTCTTAACTCAAAGTCTGCATGTTTAAGGTTTCTGGGCAGAGAGGACGGAGGTTCATAAAGCTGCGTATCAGGGTCAGGTGTCTGTGCTGCAAGGTTTGATTCAGAATGGAGCTTCAGTGAATATTGTGGCTGTAGACTCCATCACACCCCTCCACGAGGCTGCCACACGGGGACAGACGCAGTGTGTGAGACTGCTGCTGGACGCGGGGGCACAGGTACACTTTATCCATTAAAGTACAAGTGTGTAAAAGTGATCTCATCTCAATCATCTCCTGGGGTTACAGGTGGACGCAAGGAACGTGGACGGCAGCACCCCGCTGTGTGAGGCGTGCTCTATTGGGAACTTTGAGTGTGTGAGTCTCCTTTTAGATTATGGAGCAAAAGTCAACCCCGCTCTTACTTCCCGGACCACCTCGCCTCTACACGAGGCCTGTATGGGAGGTAAGCATGGATGCTTTATTGCCTTTAAATTGCATTTTGCATTTGACAGATGCTTTTATCCAGTTCATTTGTGTGTTCACTGGAGATCGAACCCATGCCCTGTGTTGCAAGCACATTATATAGCCATCTTATAGCATATTGATAAAAAATGCATTGTCTGTGAATTTGCAGGTAATGAAGATTGTGTTAAGTTAGTGATCTCTAAAGGAGCAAGTCTTGAGGCGTATGATCTGTACTACGGTACGCCACTACATGTGGCATGTGCCAACCAGCACCTGGAGTGCGTCAAGGTGCTACTGAATGCAGGTGCGCAAGTGAACACCACGAGGTTGCACGAGACGGCCCTGCATCATGCTGCTAAGGCCAATAGCCTGGAGATGATCGAGGTGCTTGTGGAGTTTGGGGCTAACATTTATGCCCGAGACAAACACGATAAGAAGCCAGTCAACTATACGAAGCCGGGTACGCCCGCAGGACGCTGTCTTCAGTATTGTGAATGTGAGTTAAATCAAAGCCAATGCATAGATTTAAAGCCAGTACTCTTAGTTTATGTCACATTAATTTTATTTAGTACCACACTTCATTATTATTTTTTGTAAAGCATCATCAGGTATGTGATTGTAGTACACAAAGCCTCCACTAGATGGTGCTCATGTTTAAGCCATTGCAGCACTTTTGATACATTTTATTGCAAAAGGAATCTGTTCTCGTCAATCACATGACTGATATAATAAATTACCTTTACATTGGATTGATGTTTTCTATGTCAGATACTTTTGTGGTGAATCATTGCCCACTCCGCTTTCCTGGTACTGCTTAGGATGTTTTTAGGGTTGTTAGCCATCATTTGAAATTTATGGTGATGAGATCCAAGGTTGGATTCTAGTCGAGTCAAGTTATGCCTGGAATCCATTACAAGTCTCATCTGCAAGACGTATTGGTGACCCTGTGCCATCACAACATGCCAGTGCCTCTCTCCAGAATTTAAACAACATTAATAAAGATACGGTGACTTGGGAGCCCATAAATATTATCATTTGAGAATGAAAGGACTTTTAGTATGCAAACATTCAGTATTAATCTGTTAATGCTATAAGAGGATATTTAATCCAGCACACATTTATCAAACAAATACGTTTTGTCTTCAGGAATGACAGTATTTGGTTACCTTGGAAGTTAATTTCAAAATAAAAAAGATTGTTAAAGTGATTAAAATCTGTATGAATGACTCATTTTCATCTATATTTTCTGTAGGCAACCCTTTGTCTCTGCAGCAGCTCAGCCGTATCGCATTGAGGACTGTGCTGGGTACGAGAGCTGTGGACGTGGTCACCAAACTGGATATTCCAAACCGGATTATCAGTTATCTCTTATACCACTGAAATCCCACCCTAAGATATGGACATCTGAAAGACGTCATTACCTCAAATGCACAAAAACTCTCCTATAACAAGTATTAGTTAGATTATTATCAGCATTTAAGCTGAAGTGTGACATTTTTTTTCAAAGTTGCTTAATGTAATGTAAGCGAGCCATTCATAGGTTGACTTACCAAACCTGTGCATGAGCCAATAGGTTGAGATTTAAGCACGGATGGATCTACCTGTTAGATGGCAAATATGTGCAATGTGGTCCGGCTAGCATTTTCAAATATTACACGCATGGGTGATTCTCACGAAAACTTGGTTTTAAAAATGTCAAGCATGAAAATGTAAAAATTGCTTAAATTTACTTTTTTTCCCACCAGACATTGAAAAACAAAGTCTGGAGTAAATGGGAACATTAATTTAAAAACTTTTACTTATCATTTAACACTTTTTGTAACATAATTTAAAAAATCTCATTACCGCAACAGTCAGAAAACATCAACACTGACATATTTTCAAAATGACATGACAAACCTGAAAGAACATAATTTGGAGATTCTGCACATGCATTTAAAATCAAAGTATTATGCTTCTATTAATTAAATTAACATTTAATAAGCATCTGTTGCGGTAATGATAATCAAAATGTCGTGTAAGCATTCTGACAAGAAAATATTTCAAATTAACTGTAAAAAAATGATCTTACCTGGTAGCCATCTTGAAGTAACTGGTCCATGTGCTTGGTCACTCAAAATCAAACTTTATTAAAATTCTGTATGTGTGCTGAAACTGTTCTCAAAAAGTGTTGCGGAGGATGAGAACATCAGGCATGGACACATCATTTTCCTAAATTTTCTTCATTATTATTATTATACATGAATATTCAGTAAATATTTTTTCTGTCATCTAAAGTAGTCTAGCAAAACATCCATTTATTTTTTTTCTTAATATTTTTGTGTTCATTTGATTAAATTACAACATAACGCATGTTCAAACACAGCCGGACACATTGCGGTAAAGAGAATTTCAGCAGAAAATGAGATAAAATTTACAATTATAAATTCTTATGTTGAAATCACACATTGTGCAAGGTAGAACACAGTATTGTGTTAATTCTGATACTTTTTAATGTTACTATATTACACATTTTAAAGCTAAAATCATTAGTGCCGTGGTGTTTCAATGGTTTCGTGAGAATCACCCGCATACTGTCCAAGCACAGTAGACTAAATAGTAAGCATTACATGTCATGCATTTGACTGATGTCTTTTATAGCACTTCTGGACAGAGCTGTGAAATATGTTATCTTAATGCATCGTAACTAAGATGAATATAAAAAAGCACTTAAGATGATGAAAAGGCACTCAACTGATCTGTTATAATAAATCTTAAATGCAAATTTATTACACCGGCGGCTAAACTAAGCAGTCATATTTGATCGATTCATGAGACTTCACCGAATGAATTGTACACAATAAGACCAGACTCAGATGCAAAACCCACTTCTTTGTTTCTAACATGTTTTTTTTTGTAAATGAGACTCAAACCGGATTTCTGACTGTCCTGAGGCGGGGATTAAGTGGATTTAAAGTGAAAACATTTGATGAACGTATAATAGGTGCCGAGAGCATTCGGTTCATAGCATGACCTAATTTTTGACAGGTTGCGTTTTAAGCCTTTAGTATCTGAGCTCCTCATATGTTAAGAAATGAAATAATTTGATTTAAATATGCTTTGCTGTTATCTCAATTGAAATGAGGAGTTATGCTTTCCTCATGCCAAAATATGCTTTCCAAATATAATTTTTCCACAAGCCGTTCTGTCAAACTTATTTAAGAGTTTGACCCCAACGCACCCAATCCCTCCGCATGCCATTTTACCTCCATCAGCATTTTATAAAGTACAAGATGCACTATATATAGCAAGGCCACTTAGAAATAGTATGCAGGCTTTTGTTTTCACTGATCTGGAGAAATGAGTTCCTTTTCCTGTACACTTATCGGGAGTGCATTAGAGAGAGAGAGAGAGAGGGCAGGAATGTTGTTATTAAAGCCCTAACACTGTTTTAAAATGAAGCATAGTGAGACGGGACAGCTGCTATTAAAAGAATGCATATCCTTTTTATCCAACCCTCGTCTTAAAGATAGCCTTTAAAGGATTGGATTGTTTTCAATCTTTTCCCGGTCTTAATATTCTTCAAACCTACTTCTGGAATGCCAAGATGTTTTGTGCCGAAAGTTGCCCAGATTGTTGCTGGTTTTTATACGTTTCACACTAGTTTAGTCAGGGATTATTAGGGTGCTATGAATTCTTGATGTTGCTATTACGTTAAATTAAAGGTGCAGTGTGTAATTTTTAAAAGGATCTCTTGACAGAAATGCAAAATAATATACAAAACTATATGGTCAGGGGTGTATAAAGACCTTTTTATAATGAACCGTTACGTGTTTATTACCTTAGAATGAGATGTTTTTATCTACATACACTGAGGGTCCCATTACGTGGAAGTTGCCATTTTGTGCCGCCATGTTTCTACAGAAGCCCTTAACAGACAAACTTTTGCCTTTAGGTTTCCCGGTGGCGGCTACAGTAGCTTCTCTATGCGTTTCAAAAGCAAGGGGTGAGCAGTAGACTGAGCTGTTGGTTGCAATTCACAACCTCACCACTAGATGTCGGAAAAATTTACACACTGCACCTTTAATAAATTGAAGTCTTGAGGCTTTTGTGACGTTCATCCGTTTTATTGGTTTGAAGCAAAAAATCCTTAAAGGTAAACAATATTTTACTATGTTCTTACCTCAACTTAGATGAATTAATACATACCTAATTTTTTCAATATATGCACTTTTAATCTTGTACAGCGTTTCTTGAATGTGTTAGCATTTAGCCTAGCCCCATTCATTCCTATGGCTCCAAACAAAAGTTTTATTTTGTGCCACCATACTTACTCGTGTAACTACTCATCTTTAAATAGGGAAACATGGAAGTGGTTGGTGGCTTCTAAATTCATCCCTGTTTGGATCCTAAGGAATGAATGGGGCTAGGCTAAATGCTAACACATTTACGACGCGCTGTACAAAGATGAAGTGCACGCATTGAAAAAAGATAGGGATGTATTAATTAGTCTGGGTTGAGGTAAGAACATAGTGGATGTTGAAGGACTGTGGTGTTTTCCTTTAAAGTATATAAAAGCATTAGATGAAAACTGTCTCTGCATCCTAATTCGCATACTCTCCGTACTAAATAGTAGTCGATTTAGCACGTACCCTTTCAATGCACTCAGATGTATACTTCCCTGTACCAAAACCTGACATAGTTTTAGGGCATAGTATAAGTAAGCAAATTGGGGTGCAGGCTGATGTGTTAAAGGGGTAGTTCAACCAAAAATTAAAATTAATTTTCTCATCCTCATGTTGTAAACCTGCACTGCAAAAAATGATTTTCAAGAAAAATAATTCTTATTTTTATAATTCTTAATTCTAATTTTGTCTTGTTTTCAGTAGAATATCTAAAAATTCTTAAATTGAGATGCTATTTCTTGATGAGGGAAGCGACCCAAGAAAATAAGTCAAGGTTTTAAACCAAAAATATCAAACAAAAACAAGCTAAAAAATCTGCCAATGGGGTAAGCAAAAAATCTTTTTTTAAATTTTTCTAAATTTAAGAAAAATTTGCTTACCACATTGGCAGATTTTTTTTTGCTTGTTTTATGCACAAAATCACTAACATATGATATTTTTGGTCTAAAAACTAGACTTGTTTTTTTTTTTGCCGTTTTGCTCATCAATACAAATCGTCTTAATTTGGGAATTTTTTGATATTTTTGCTGAAAAAGGACAAAAGTGCTAAGTAAAATATTTCCTGAAAATAATTTTTTGCAGTGTATGAATTTCATTTTTTCTGATGAACACAAAAGAAGATATTTTGATAAATGATGGTTAACACACAGCTGATTGTAACCATTGACTTCCATAGTAGGAAAAATAAATACGATGGATTTTAATGGGTATCATCAACTGTGTTCTTACCATTATTTATCAAAATATCTACTTCATCATTTATTACTTCCGTAATATTTATTTTTCCTACTATGGAAGTAAATGGTTACAGATGTGTGCTTACCATCATTTATCAAAATATTTTCTTTTGTTTTCATCTGAAAAAATAAACTATCCCTTCAAGTTTGCTTGTAATTCTTTACATTCACCACTAGGGGGCTCTGCAGGTTGTAAATTTGAAAGATTTCTCAAGTTTCTCAGAAGTCAAACCGAGCATGGACTTATAATAAATATAATGCGTGTTGAATTTGCTTTGCATGTTTTGTAATAAAATCTGCTCATTGGTATGTTGGTATGCGGCAGTCATGTGAAACAAAATAGGTCGTTTGTTTTCATGAAAGCACTGATCAAAGAAACAACAGTATTCTTCAGAAAATAATCCCTGGTTTTGTGAATGCATTAATCTTTCATTCTGCCTGACCTTTGACCTCTAAATGCATTTCAAGTAAGATGCTCCTATTTAAAAAAAAAGGCAAGGCCTTTTACCAACCAGGGTGTGCAACTCACAATCCGTCTTGTAGTTATTATTTCTGTCTG
Organism: Misgurnus anguillicaudatus; assembly: GCF_027580225.2. Lineage (NCBI taxonomy): Eukaryota > Metazoa > Chordata > Actinopteri > Cypriniformes > Cobitidae > Misgurnus > Misgurnus anguillicaudatus. Next base: position 28,718,012 of record NC_073337.2, read on the forward strand.
CACATACAGTACCACGACGCCGCGTGTTTATCAATTCATTGATTTTAATCGTGATTATACGACATCTGCAGGTTGTAATTTCAGATCGTGACCCCGAGTTGCGGGAGACAGATGAAGCAGATTCTGGTCCGCTGCTCGTCTTCATAAGATCCAAAGCTTAAATCCATTCAGGAATTCTGCCTCGATGAGAAACAGATGTGAGCGAGCCACCAAAGCCAAGCTCAGTACTGCAACAAACTCGCTTTAACCAAAGTTTTGCATGTGCAACTTTGAATTTGTATACCTAACTATTACTTAACTATTTGTTGTGCATGCAAGGGCAAAATAAGCCACGGTTTACCACTACTAAGGGATCAAAGCTTAACAACATGCTGGACAACAATCCCCACTGTCTGTGAACAATTGAGATGAGACAATAGAAGAGACTCAAAATCTAATCACAGATGTCTGGTTGAAAAAAAAACAGTTCGGTAGCGTAGACTAAACTACGTACACAGTCATCGGTCTCTGCTTCGCGCTCTCACTGAATGATCATACCATCTGTGTGAGTTTTTTCCTAAAGGGAGTCCCTCCATTGGGTATTCGAGCAACACGCCACATTGTGACCTCAGCAACTTTCCATTTCAGCCGTCTGTGTTGCTACATGATTCTGATCATTGACCCGCACTCCAGACTTTCCGATAATATTGACAAAAGCCTGTTTCCATGAAGGAATGTCGCATATGCGCAATGTTTGGGTGATGGTGTATGTTTACAGATGTGAATGGCTTTGAGAACAAAAGTATATGTAAGCATTGAAGTGTTTTGTTCGAGTAATATTTCACATGCACTCTTAAAAGTAAAGGTGCTGAACGATGTCATAGAAGAACAAGTATGCGTGACGAGTAGTAGGCCCGAATTCATAAAAATTCGAAAAACAGGCGAAAAGTACCTGGATGACCTACCACTTCCAGATATTGGCTGGCCATTGGCTGAACGTCTGATGCATACGGCATACATAACTGGAAACATTTCCGCAGATAGGAAGTCGTCCTCTGATTGGTTGAATTTTACAGGATGTCCAGGAGACATGGCTGATCGTAGAAAAAGCTGTAATGTTTACATTGGTGACCATTGTTGGGGTAACGCATTACAAGTAACGTGCGTTACGTAATATTATTACTTTTCTGAAGTAACGAGTAAAGTAACGCATTACTTTATAAATGTACACATTAAGATTCGAGTTACTTATTTGTAAATGTAATGCAAGTTACTTTTCAGTTTAATTTGATTAAAAAATCTACTTAATACTGAATTAAATTGAACGTAGTCACGTAGAATTACGCACTCTTATGCGTGCGCGCCTTAGCGGAAACCGTTTGAATCAAAAACGGAGACATTTTGCGATCATAAAAAACACCTGCAAGGCCTGAAATAGATCAAGTCTCAGCAAAGTAAGAAAAAATAATGCAAAATAACGTAAAAGTAAGTAAAACGTAAGTATTACTTTCCATAAAAAGTAGCTAAGTAACGCAATTAGTAACTTTTTTGGGGAGTAACTTAATATTGTAATGCATTACTTTTAAAAGTAACTTTCCCCAACATTGTCGGTGACAATGCTTCACTAAGATCAAATAAATGCAGCATTTTTTAAAGTATGCAAAATTGACGGCAACAAGTCTTTAAAAGACGTCCAAGAGTTTTGCTTCAAACAATTAGTGGAATCCAAAGCCATTTTCACACAGAGATTACGGAAAATACACGGAAAATGCATCCGTGATTTCTTTTTAGGATCGTTTGATTTTTGGTTCATTCACGGCATTGTTTCTGCATCTTGTTCACACATAAAGCTTTCTGGGAATGTTACGGCACTGTCCTCTTTACGGGAGTGTGTTTGTCTTTACAATTTTACGGAATTGTTTACGTAATTTTACAGAAATGTTCTGGGACCAAAGTTCTGCGTGAATGAGGTTTAAAAGAGATCTTTTACAGAGTTTGCCATTGTTGTTATAAACTTAAGAGGCACTTTTGAAAGATTACTTGGTTGCACAGTGGTCTATAGAGACATTTTCATGCACCTTAACATAAAGCGAAATGTTTTTAAATCATATGGTCTCTTGGGCGATCTTTGGTTCCCAGACGTTCCCAGTATGGCTATGAGAGACTAGATTTTGTGCATGGACATTTTATTATCCCGTGAGGACATGTGAATTCAAAATAGTGATGAATACACTGTAAAAATGTCTGTAGAACTGACAGTATTACTGGGAGCTGGTTGTTATTTACAGGCAACCGTTTGTTCAAAGTTAAATGAACATGAAACATTTCAGTCTTTATCTTCTACAGTAAGTTACTGGAAACCAGCTGCATAATTACAGCTATTTTTTTACAAAATACTGTAAATCTATGAAGCGCACACCTCTAAGTGATTTAGGTACCAAGAAATGTTTCCTCCGTGATTTAATTGTACTTCTTAAACAGTGCATACGTAAATTATGGTCGCCTATGTTCTGATTACGTCAGGTTAAAGGACACATGACTATGAAAACGTGACGGATGCGGTATGTCAGAAATGTATTTATACCGCATCCACACATCCTATATAGAGGTTACTGCTTTAACAATAAAGTACGTATTGTCACTTTCAGCTTGCTACATGTGTCCTAAAAAGTGAAAACATTTCAATCGCCCCCTGGTGGCCGGCTACAGTATAGGTCATAAATCTCGCCCTTTGCAGGTAAACAAACAGGACTTTTAAGTGTTTGTTTTTCTAATAAGATAAATTTTAGTTAGTTATAAGATTGAAAGTGCTTGAATCTATTTTATGCAAGAAGTTTTCTGGAAAAAAATCCATATTATTCACTGTGTAGTGTAGGATAATATCATAAAATTTCTTGACTTTTTAACCACACGTGCTAAACTGTTCTCTTTAAATGCTTATATCTTCTGTATGCGAATATTGATTCATACCAAAATGCTTTTTTTGCATAGTTGTGTTTGACAAACACAGGTTACGTATGTAACTGTTGTTCCCTGAGAAGGGAACGAGACGCTGCGTCTCCCTTGCCATACTTCCTGCGTCCCTGTAACGCCGTCTTTGGCAATATTTCAGATAGCGATATACTTCCTGGTTCTCGCGTCACCCTGTCTTTGTCGTTAAGCCTCACCATTGGTTGAATTTGATATACACATTTAGACGCACTTACCCCTGGAGACGTCCCCAAAGTGTCAATGCAGTGACGCAGCGCAAGTTCCCTCGAATCTTTAAAAGTAACACGATGTAACCTTGCTCACACTTGAAATGTGTCCCCATATTTAATTCTTACATTTGAGGGTATTGGACCTGGAAAGTCCTTGAAAGGTCCTTGAATTTGAAGTTAACTTAGGTGTGGAAATCTTGGGGATATAACGTCGTCCATTTTTTACAATCTATAGTCGAAGTATGCGATTTCGCAGCTTGTGATTTATTATGCCATCTGTTTTTTAGTTCAAACTGTGGTCTCAATACTATAATCTGATTTGGGTTTTGCACATATGACTGCCCGGGTCACAGCACATGTCAGATACCAAAAACAAAAGTATCTCATAGAGAGACATGTGCGTCACTTTTATATTAAGTGAATTGATGAGATTAAAGTCACTTTAAAACAGTCACTTGACATTTATCTAAATCAAATTATATAAATAAAAAAATGTAATTATAATAATGTCTGTCAAAGTGTATTATTATGTGTGGTACCGCCGCTGTTTATGGCTTTATAGCTCTTTGTTCTTGTTTACTTATGTGGGCTCAGTTTCACTGTCATAATTACATGCTTGCTTTTTGCTTTTTAGTAAACATATTTTTTTTTACTCAAAATCGCAACACTATTACCTACCGTCTACAAAGACATGCATCACCAATTACATGCTTTACATTTTGTTCTTTTAAAGCGTAAACATGGTTTCGGCCTTCGTGCAAAACATACGCAGTTATATGAGCCGGTCTTTGTTTAAGTGCTTCGAGGGAAATTTTTGTGTGATGGCTAAAGAATGATGGCAGAATACATAAGCAGTTTGGTTGTATAACTTACTACGGGGTCATCTCCTGAACTACTGTGGACTATGGTTGAAGATTGCATGCAAAAAAACTCAAAACAAGAACAGTATGTGCTCCAGATGGCTCCTTCAAACCAACAATTAGCCATTTACCCATGTGCTAATGACAAGGTGTGTCAGTAGGTTGAAGATTTGATCTGTGCTCATGACAGACCGCTCTCGCCTGCAGCTATCTGTCCTCCAGATCTGGCTTTACAAGTTCATGCTGGTATGTCAATGAGAAAGGTGGAGATGTTTGGGTGGGCCGTCCTCGTGGGTCGTGCTTGTACAGAGATGAACGAGCCTGATGAAACATCTCTTTGTTACTTGTTACAAAAATAGATGGTAAAACCCTTTTATTGGCTTGCCTGACTCGAAGATGGATGTCCGTTGATGTTTGCTTATGTCTAGGAGGTTCAAAGAAAAAGTTGTGCGTAAAGAGAATGCATAGAGGAAAGTTTTATTGCTTAAAGCTTTCTCATTTATTGCACGGGGATCTAATGTTTCTCTTAAAATTGATGAGGTAAAATATAAGAAGACAGATGAGGTCATATGGCACTAGGCGGCCATGTTTGCAATGCCTCCGGGTTATTTCAGTAATTACTTAAATAGGCAAAGACAGATATCTCTAAAATTGCGTGCTAAAATCACAATTAAACCTGACATCAACTCTACCATAACTTTTGTTTCTTAAAGTTGCCATGTACCCAAAGTAGCAATTGTCTTATTTTCCCCATTGTGACGTATATCTGAGTAAAGCGACTTCTGAATAAAAAAAAAAGGTATGGGACTTGAATTCGTCCATCAAGTTGGGTCATGTTGCTATTTGCGTTTTTGATTAAAGATTATGTGGGGACATACATTAAAAAAAAATAATGAAGTTCACAGTAAAGTCATTTGTAAAAAATATCAAAATTTTCCAAAACAAATTACTTTTGTTTTTTCATTTTAATTTCATTGCAACTTTATGCTTAAATTTCAAAAACACCTTTACACGAGTTCGTTTCAGTCTTTATTAATGGATGATTGGTTCTTTTAACTGGAAGATGGGACTAATATTACACTGTAATGCTTGCACTGCCAAAAATGATTTTCAAGAAAATAAATTCTTAGTATTTTTGTCTTGTTTTCAGTAAAAATATCAAAAAATTCTTAAATTAAGATGCATTTTCTTGATGAGCAAATAAGTCTAGTTTTTAGACCAATAATATCAAATATGTGATTTGTATATCAAGTGATTTGTGCATAAAACAAGCAAAAAATCTGCCAATGGGATAAGCAAAAAAATCTTGAACATTTTTCTTAAACACTAAATTCAAGAAAAATTCAAGAAAAATTTGCTTACTCCATAGGCAGTTTTTTTTTGCTTGTTTCATGCACAAAATTACTTACATTTGATATTTTTGGTCTAAAAACTACACTTAATTTCTTGTCATTTTGCTCATCAAAAAAAACCATCTTAATTTAAGAATTTTTAGATATTTTACTAAAAACAAGACATTTTTTTCTTGAAAATCATTTTTTGCAGTGTAGTATTTTGTCTTGTTTTAAAAAAATCTAAAAATTCTTAAATCAAGATGCATTTTCTTGATGAGAAAATAAGTTAGTTTTTAGACAATTTATTTTACATTTAAGTGAATTTGTGCTTAAAACAAGCAAAAAAAATCTGCCAAGATTTTTGCTTACCCCATTTGCAGACTTTTGCTTGTTTTAAGCAAAAATTCACTTAAATTTGATATTTTTTGTATAAACTTAACTTATTTTCTGCTCATCAAGAAAATGCATCTTAACCCCCAATTGGTCCTTGGGGTCTTTATGACCTCAATTGACATTTCATTAGTTAAAACTGGGCTTGATTCAGTTGTTCTGAAGGTATGTAAAAAAATATGAATCTGGTCTTTGGAGTCAATATGACCCCAATTGAAAATGAAGGAGAAGTGCAAAAAATGTACTTTTTTGTACTTGTCAATTTTTTTGGTAAAACAAACATTTCCAAATGCATAAAAAACTACTAAAAAATTCTACAATTTAAAAATAATATTTATTTTTAATGTCCTTTCTAATGTTTATATATACATAAATTAACAAAATGTATCACTAAAGTAGTGATGTGAGCAGTTGACCATATCCAGTAAAATGAATGGCTTTCTATTGCCAAAGCTATTTCTTTCTTAAACGGTAATTCATTTAGGATTATCTCTAACCAGCAAAAGGTGTAATTGTACATCTAACACCCAGATGAATATCCAGAAACAATTTAAATTAAATTTAGATAATCATTAAGTGATTTTTTCATGAAAGGATTTTTTGTGGTAAATGGGTACAAAAGTTCTTCAAATCTCTCAAACACAGCTTTATTGTATAGATGAGAAGTAAACAAAAAAATATATATTATTTGTATGTTTATAAATGTTTATGTTTTTTACAATTATGCTTTAAATTTTGGGGTCATATAGACCCCAAGGGCCAGTAGTGTAAACAGGAAATGAGGACCATGTGAGGGTTAATTTAAGAATTTTTAGATATTTGTCCTAAAAATAAGTAAAAAGGTTATTTTTGCAGTGTAAATATTTGAGCACACAGCAACAAATACTGCATCCCACAACGCAACACGCTCAATGTGACCTTCCGTTACTTTTGGTTGCAAAAAAAATGTAAACAAATTTTAACCTCTTTATTATTTGATTAGACTGCCAAGAATAAAAAATTTACTTCCTAATTCTGTAATTAGTGTGTGCAGTACTTAGTATAGTAAGCTAGTGCTCCAGGTTAAATGCTGATAGGCTGACAGGATCATGCTCATTTAAATCAGGTGATGCATTTAGGATTTGTTGCAAGTTATGTGTTGCTGTGTCACCTTTGGTCCAACATGAGCACCCTACGACCTCATTTAAAGGTAAAAATGACACCCAGACACCATCTTGCAGTGTTTATGTAGTTATGGTGATCTCTTAATCTCAAACAAATAATTTACAAATGACTTCTTTTGCGTTTCTTTAACTGATAAGATAAAACACCTCTAATCTTACTCTCTGTTTTTCTTAACATCTCAATGTTTGCATTATATATTTCAACTGCATGCTTCGCCACAACGCAAGTGAGTTGACTTAACATAAACCAAGTTGGCATAAATCACATATACACTGTGTCCAAAGCACATGTCTGTTTAGCGCTGAGATAAGATAGGCCGCACTGAAATGTAATTGGGTGCCAAGCTGGCAAGAAATACATCCACCCAGCGAGCTCTTCGTATGAGCTAACTACAGAGACGAGCGTGTGTGCATATATTTTATTTCATGTTTTGTAATTCTGCCATTGGCGCAGATTTGTTCAGAGATGGTAATTCAAGATTTCATTGCATACATTCTTTTACTCACAGATCATCTTTCCTACTTGGCTTTTTTATGCAGATGCTTTAGGTCGGCAAAATCAAACGAAATCATCTTGAGTTAAAACGTTTGGCTGTCTAGGTTTGTGGCACGTGCATCTTTATTTAAGTGCCACATGCTCATTATGGGAGTCATAAGTCATTCGTCTCAGTTCAGATGGGACTTTTGTTTGCATTCTGGATCTTGGCCTTGCTTTAAGTGTAATATAAATGCCTTCCTTTAAAAGCTCAGCGGATCTGTTCAGTTTCACGATTGACCCCCGGAAGACCCCACACCTCGTATACACCTTCTGCCTTTACCAGTACCGCAAATACCCATTTATTTCTCCATCAAGTCTTCTGTACGGGCCTAAAAGATTGTGGGATGTTGTTTGACTTTTATTTTTAGTAACCATATGCAACAAATGACACATGTCCAGTGTTGTCTGAAAGAGATGCGTGTGGTAAAATAAAGACGGTTGCTGGACACAGCTGCTGGACCCATTACTGCTTGAATAGTCATGATACAGGACACCTCCCCACATTCTTTTAATTTTTAAAGTCACACACTCCTTGGAGGTCAGCAAGCACATACCACGTTGACATCATGCTTGTAAACCCGTATTTCTATCCGACCCCATATGTTGGGCGCTTAGCATTAGCACGGTGAGCTCAATCTAAAGCGCTCTTGTTAAAGTCAGGCACTTTTTTATCCCGCTTTGAAGAAGGAAAAGATTTCCCTCTGCAATGTATTTTTCAAAGTTAATGCTAACAGTTTTGGTCCTCCTTTATAAGATTTCAGTAAAAATCTTTGTCGTTTATTTGTAATAGATTTAAGTTTAAGCTCGAAGTGTTCAAGTTTTAGGGGTGGTTTTACGGACAGGGCTTATCCTACTGTAATCCCAGACTAAAATGCATTTTTGAGCTGCCTTAATTAAAATAAAACCTGTACTGACACACATCAGTCTCAAGATGCACACCAGTAATGTTTTTTGTAAGGTATGCTTGTCCTCCCCGTCCGGGAAACCGCCCCTAAATCATTTTTATTATTATGTGAGATTAAAACATCTATGTAAGGTTTAACCTACACAGCCCTGACCCCTATGTCATAGGTCGTAAATACCATATTAAGTAGCATCACTGGTCACCAGTTTGTGTTGTGCTACGTATGTTGGGATCTTAAAGAGACAGTTTACCCAAAAATAAATATTTGATTTTTACTAAACTCACCCTCATGTTGACCCAAACCTGAATGAAGAAAATTAGATGTTTAAGCAAAATATTACACTGTAGGAAATGACAGCCTCGGTCCCCATTCACTTTCATGGTATGAAAATTGCGCTCTCCCTCTTGCTTTCACAAAAAAAAAGATGAAAATGATGAAATTATCGTTTTTGCATGAACTAACAAAGTAGGGGTGCAAGTTTTGTCATAAAACGATATACCTCTAATGCCGCGTTCACACCAGCCGCGGTAGAGGCGTCAAGTGCGAGTGATTTCAATGTTAAGTCAATGTGAAGACGCTTTACATAACATCTGTCTACACATTTTTGCCAAAGCACACTTTACTGAAAAAACTGCTCCAATCAATTTTGATGCAACAACAAAGCAATGCTAGCAGTGAAGAGATGCAATTTTAGACACTAGCTGCATTTACATTACAGATTTGCGCAAAACTTTAGCGTTATTTTTTAAATGTCGACAAAAAACTATTACTGTTTCCATTGCAGTTTTGCGAATTGCCCAAAAAAATCACCTCATGTGAGCATAAACTTTTTGCAATATATGGGAGTTTTTGCAAAATTGCATAGTTTCAAATTTTTCAACTTGTGCGTTTCCCGCGGCAACGCTCAATTCGCACCATTTGCGCAAATGAGGCGGAAACGCGTCTACCACGCTGCACTAAACGGCTCATTCATGTCGCAACACCTCCAGACGCGTTTGAAAAATTTGAACTTTGGCGGAAAAACACGCGCCGTTAACCAATCAAAGCCTAGAGCGAAGTAGACGCGCGGAAAAAGCAAGCATTTGACGCGCCTCAGAAGCAAAATCCGCTTCTTGTTGGA